>NC_037686.1:60729794-61023555 GCF_003255815.1 Theropithecus gelada
AACCAAACACCGCATGTTCTCACTCATAGGTGGGAACTGAACAATGAGATCACTTGGACTCAGGAAGGGGAACATCACACACCGGGGCCTATCATGGGGAGGGGGGAGGGGGGAGGGATTGCATTGGGAGTTATACCTGATGTAAATGACGAGTTGATGGGTGCAGCAGACCAACATGGCACAAGTATACATATGTAACAAACCTGCACGTTATGCACATGTACCCTACAACTTAAAGTATAATAATAATAAATAAATTAAAAAAAAAAAAAAAGGTGCCTCAATCTTCAAAACGATTATGAAAAAGAACAGACTTAGATGACTCACTCTTCCCAATTGCATAACTTACTACCAAGTAACAATAATTAAAACAACGTGCAACTGGCCTAAAGATAGACCAATAAACCAATGAATAGAATTGAAAGTCAAGAAGCAAACCTGTATGTTTATGGCCAATTGACTTTTGATAAGGGTGATAAGTCCTTCCAATGAGGAAAGAAAACATCTCTTCAATAAATGGTGCTGGGACAACTGGATTTTCACAAACAAAAGTATGAAGTTGGAACCGTGTTTCACACCATATACAAAAATTAACACAACATGGATCAAGACTAAATATAAGTGCTAAATCCTTATAACTCTCAGAGAATAACATAGACTTACATCTTCATGAAACTGGATTTTGTAATGGATTCTTAAAAGTGACACTAAAAGTATGAGACACAGAAAAAGAAATAAATAGGCAATATTTAAAACCCTTATATCTAAAAGGACATTATCAAGAATGTAAAATCACAACTTATGGAATAGGAGAAAATATTTGCAAATTATATATCTGATAAGGGTTTAATATCCAGAATATAACAATAATTGCTAAAATTCAAAAACAAAAAGACAAAAAATAGACAAAGATTTCAACTGACATTTCTCAAAGAAGATATACAAATGGCCAAGAAGCACGTGAAAAGATACTTGACATTAGGATAATGCGAATCATAACCACTGTGCAATATAACTTCACATCTACCAGGATGGCTATAATAAAAAAGGCAGAAAATAGCAAATAGTGATGATATGGAGAAATTGGTACCTCCATACACTGCTAGTGAAAAAGTGACATGATGCACCCATCATGAAAGCAGTTTGGTAATTCCTCAAAAAGGTAAAAATAGAATTATCCTGTGATCTAGCAAAGTTGATGCCTATGTACATATCCTATATAATTGAAAACAGAAACTGGATACTTTTATACCAAAATTTATGGCCACATTATTCACAACAGGCAATAGGTAGAAATAACCCAAGTGTCCATCAACAGATGAATGGATAAACATTGTGAGTGTGGCCAACGGCACTGAATTATATATTTTATAATGGTTCAGAGGAATATTTTATATTATATAGATTTTACCACAAAATTTAATTGTTAGGAGAAGAGGTACAGTGTGTTGAAAAGCTTTAGAGTCCCCATTCCAAATGATGAAGCTTGCAACAACCCTAGTCTCTGCATTTAAGTACAAGAGGAGCCTTGCTTCTTGGATACAAGGACCACTTTGGTTTGATACAACCGCAGCATCAGATGTAGATTGATGTGGAGGCTCTGTTGGTGAGGGAGACAGGTCACTAGCTCCCTGAACAGACCAATATTCAAACCTGAGTAGCCATAAATCTTACCAAATATCAATATTGTTTTAATGGATATTAATGGAATATCCATTAAATATCTACTGATAATTTCTTGAGATTATTTTTAAGTCTCCTATATTATTCCTGTATTTCATGCTTTTTTCTAGGAATAAAACTACTTCAAAATAAGTTGATGGGAAACTTTGGAGTAATCATAACACCTAATGATCAAATGATATATACTAAGCACAGTTTTCTTTTTCATGTAATATTATCTCATTTTTTATGGATAGAGTAATCTTGAGAAGCAGGCATTACTGTGTGGATTATAAAAGAGGGTGACATGTGAGGCTTCAAGTATGTAAAGTCCGCAAAACCAAGAAAAGCTGGAAATATGATTAAGATCAAATCTGTCAGACTCTGACGTTAGTACTTACTACGTCATTGCATTTTGCTATGGCTTCTTAAGGAAACACAGTACAGTCATAGGACAGAGAGATAGACCTGTGTTCAAAAGGTGGTTATGTAGAAAAATTATCCCCTTCTCCCCAGGAAATTGCTGTGTTACCAAAATTTTCCACTGTTGCTTTATAAAGAAAGCAAGTTAGTACATTATAAAAATGAATTATCAAGAACACAGTATTCAAGGGGTTTAAATAATTTCTTTCTGGCTAAACAAAAAGAAGTACCAGCTATTTTGAAAGACAGAAGGTGATACGGTTTGGCTGTGTCCACAAGCAAATCTCATCTTGAACTGTAGTTCCCATAATCCCCACATGTGGTGGGAGGGACCCCGTGGGAGGCAATTGAATCACGGGGGCAGTTTTCCCCCATGCTATTCTCCTGATAGTAAGTTCTCATGAGATCTGAAGGTTTTAGAAATGGCTTCCCCCTTCTCTCTGCTATGATACTTCTCCTTGCTGCTGCCATATGAAGAAGGTTCTATTTGCTTCCCCCTCTGCCATGATTATAAGTTTCCTGAGGCTTTCTCAGCCTTGCAGAACTGTGAGTCAATTAAACCTCTTTCTTTTATAAAAATTACCAGTCCTGGGTATTTCTTCATAGCAGCATATAAATTACCAGTCTCAGGCATTTCATCAATGGAGTAATATAGAAGGTAAGTACCCTCATGAATTAATATTAAAACTAATTATACTTAATTTCTAGCAACTTAAAATAATTTTAATAGACAGTGTAATGCAAATTCTGAAAAACCAGAAACTTCCACATTGAAGAGTAGAGTGAACCACAAGAACAGATATGTTAAGGCTGTCTCTAGGAAAAAAGATGAGATAAAAAATCATTATCTTTGTTCAAATAACAATTAGTGAGAAGAAGAATGCAAATATGTTTGACATATGATTAGCCCTTGAAATGTAAGAACTGCCTTTCCTTCCTTCCTTCCTTCCTTCCTTCCTTCCTTCCTTCCTTCCTTCNCTGCCTTTCCTTCCTTCCTTCCTTCCTTCCTTCCTTCCTTCCTTCCTTCCTTCCTTCCTTCCTTCCTTCCTTTATTCTCCTTTCCTTCCTTCTTTCCTTCTTTTCTTCTCTCTCATTTCTCTCTCTAAAGCCAGGGCACTATGGAATAAAATCAACCATTTATAAGTCACGAAATAAAACATAGTAATGTTCTATTAAGGAGCATCTGGTATTCTGGTGTAGGACTGTCAAGTGCACTTTGAATATTCACTCAGCAGGGTATCTGCAATTTAAATATCTTGTAATGGTTAATAAGAATTATCAAAGAAGCACATTAACATGACTTAGGGATTAATTCTGTACCTTACAGACTTCATGTGTGTGAATAAAGCAAGCCCATCACATGAGTTGCACAATCCCAAAGGCTATACTTACATCTTTTATGCAGTTAGGTTTGAACAATCAAATACTATGTCTCACATTGTATTTTACTAAAAATAACTCAAATATACACAATTGATGATGTTATGAAAAGTTTATTCTGCATTTGTCTTTTTGAATTAATAGCAATGTGTTTATATATCTATAATAAGTTTATCTCTTTAAAGGTAGAAAGTATTTTAGTGTAGAGTCAAGAATGGGTTACAATATGTCACTAATGTGTCAGTTTAGAAAAAAGAGTAAGAATGGCTTGATTTCAGCAGATTTTCCATCTCATTGCTGTTATAGAGAGCACTTTTAGTTTTCTACACCTTGAAAGAACTTTACCAACATAAAGCTGATGATTTCTGCATATGAACATGTCATGTCGACTTTCAAAAGAAAGGAGAGTAAAGAGAAGCAATGACATAAACTTTAGAGACTACATTTTGCACTTCATCTTTTCAGTAAATCATAAAAGAAGACAAACTTCCCTTCTACACTGACTTTTTTTGATCTTTCTTTTCATGAATTTTTGTCATTGAATGTGTGGTTTCTTTTATAGTGAGTCAATATATTTGTTTCAGTGAGATCACAACCACCCCATAACCTGTGTTTAATTTGATTTACACAAATTATAAGAAGCAAGTTGCTGAATAATAATAATTATATGTGATACTAGTAAAATAATAGGCAATTGTTGGGGAGAGTGGTGCTATTAATTAAATGAAGCATAAGTTGGAGAGATAATTTCCTATTGCCTTGAAGCATTCTACCTGAATATGGATTTGACTGATGAAAATATTTTATAAAACCAATAGAAAATGCATATTATCATAGGCCCACCAGCTAAAATGCTCAGATTGATGATTTAATCAAGATTATGGCATTCTGAGTCCCCCATTCTGTAGTTATGGCTTTCACACTATAAATGTCCATTCCTCAGCAATCATTCACATAATTATTTTGACACTAGTTGGAAAGAATTTCTTTAGTATAGCATTTGTGAAATGATTACACTCTAATTCTGTCATTCTTTCAATATTCATTAAGTAGCCATCTTCTACAAAACAAAATTTTTCCTCATCATCTACAGTTATTTGGTTATACTGAAATGTAGTTCTCCAAAAAGACAAGGTAAAAACTTTAATTTTCTTTTTAATTCTCAATTTTGAAGTTGTTAATGGCCACCTCAAATGGCGACAAAGGGTCTTCTAAGTTTCTATTTTTTGACCTCAGTATAAACTTATAGGCTTTATGTTAATGAACAAAACAAGCTTCTGTCTTTAGTCAAGTAAACTCCTAAGAGTATACGTATATCTTTTATATTTTATTTCTTTAAATGAGTTTTTTAGAAATATACTTCAGTCTTTACAAAAACGTTGGCCACAGTGTACCCTCTTAAGTCTTCTCCTTCCTCACTCCATTTTCCCCAACACCATATAGGTATTATCTTTATTAATTCTTTGCTTACTTCTGCAAATACAGATGTACAAAGAGACACTTATTTTCTCCACACATTTTTACACAAAAAGCAAACAAGGTTCACACTTCAGCACCTTGTTTTTCTCATTAGCAGTTTATCCTGAAGATCTTTAAATACTGATATATAGAGATCATCATTCATTTCTTTCTAATGTCTCCATAATACTTCCACTGTGTAAGTACCCTAGTTTATACAGCCAGTTCTCTATAATAGGGCACTCAGCTTGTTTCCATATTTTTTCCTATTGAAATTAATATCACATTAGAAATAAAATCATGCATATATACTTCATACATTTGATGATGAAGTATCTCTTCGACTCTGAGAGGTGATGTTGCTGGGAAGGATGGTAAATACTTCCGTCATTTTTGTTAAACATTGTCCATTTCTTTTCCATATTGATGGAAATATATTGCATTTTTTAATAGACTTTACTTTTTAGAGTGATTTTAGGTTCACCCAAAATTGAGGTAATAGTTACAGAGACTTCCCATGTACTCTTTGCCCCATAAACAGTATCAGCCTTTCCTAGTATCAACATCCTCTCACTAGAATGATTCATTTGTTATAATTGATGAACCTACATTAGCACATAAAAAGGACCCAAAGTTCATAGTTTACCTTAGGGTTCATTAGTTCACATCAAAAGGACTCAAAGTTCATAGGTCACCTTAGCGTGTTACAATGCCATGGCATAAGACAAATGGATAATAATAAATATCCACGATTATGGTGCCATACTGAATAGTTTCACCGCCTTACAAATCCTCTGTGCTGGGCCTGTTCATTCTCCCTGTGCTGGGACTTCAGCTTCCGGCAACCACTTATCTTTTTACTGTCTCAATAATTTTACCCTTTTCAGAATCTCACGTAGTTGGAACCGTGCAATCTATAGCCTTTTCATATAGACTTACTTCAGTTAGTAACATGCACTCAGAATTCTGCCATGTCTTTTCTTGGGTTGATAGGTTGTTTCTATTAGTGCTGAAAAGTATCTTTCGTGAAGTCATGCCCTCCACAGGGCACAGGAAACTTCGCACAGTTTGGAGAGTTGGGGAATCCTGGCAAAGATTGGGGTGGGTGGGAGGCAGTGACAAAAGGGGACTGCCATCACCAGCAGGAAGCTGAGGGTTGGGCCATCCTGTCCTTGGTCCTGATCAGTTTGGGGGCTGCCAGACGTATGATGGAGAAGGAGGAGCAAAGCAATTTCTCCTGACCTTGAACTACCCCTTGGCTAGGCATGGCTTTCAGTCAGTTCAGGGCTTATTGGAGCAAGGAGCAGAAAACTGCCTTGGACTAGCTGCTTCACCAGGTGCTGTTGGTGGTGCCCTGGAATCAACACTGCAGGAAAACTGCTCCAGCAGGTCCCAAAGGCATCAGAGGGACAGGGAGCTGTGCTGCTACATGTGGCCAATAAAGCTCAGTGCACTTTTGCCGCTGAGCCTCCCCATAATTCAGGGCTGCAAGTCTGGGTTTGGAGGCTTCCAGTGGGCACTAGCCATTCTGAAAAAGTTGTTGCAACAGCTCAAGAATGAGGAGCTTGAAGACGAGGCTTTTGCCAGCATCTGTTGAGAAGGCAGGTCATGCTCCCAGTGCTGCAGTCAATTCCAGAGTATACTTTGTGGAGAGGACAAGTGACTCTTCTCCAAGCTGCTTGAGTCCGTGATCCTTCCAGGAATAGATCCACGACCTCATAGGTGAAGCTCTCAATGACTTCTGGGGGCTCGCCATGACCAGGGAGAAAAGTCCCTGCCAAGGCTGGAATCCCTTCATCTCAGTATACAGCTATCCTCCATGGTGAAGCCTGCCTCCGAGCCTGACAAACTGTCACCTGTGTGTCTTCAGGGCAGAGAACTCCTAGAAAATGATATCAAAAACTGAAGTGGAAAAAAATAGCCCATCCTTTGCTTACCCAATCTACCGTTGTGTGCTCAAAGAGGGACTAGGAATAGGCCGTGGGTAGGTGAAGGATCTCAGCAGGCTTCAGGGATGTGTGGATGAGCCCATCAACCCACAAAGAAAAGTGTAGAAATGAGGGATTTGATCTTAGACTGATATACCAGCAGCTTGCTTTCATAGTTGCTCTTAAGTACAGAAACCAGCAGTTTGGGGTAGTTTTGCATTTGATGCAGCAGGTCCCACCACGGATGCTGGCTCCAGTTAATGTTCAGAGAGTGAGTCTATGAGTCAGGTGTGCTCAATGGAGCCTTGACATAATCCTGCTTCCAGTTAAAAATTTGCCTTTCAGCCATGTAATTCAATCCTTATATTCCTTACAAAGTTCACCATCTGAACACAGGATGCAGAGCAGAGTGAAGCTGGCTCAGCATTGGGCTTTGTCCACCTTCTCAGAGGAGGTCACATTCAAGCCAAGCTTTACTTTCTTATTCTCTACCATCAGATCACAGATGTATTTGACTGATAGCTATTGAAGCAGCTTGATGTCACAGCCTCTAACTTCCTGAAATAGATGTGTATGGACACTTCAAAGAGCACATTCCTCTTCCGTGAAGTCCCCTGCACCTGTTCAGGCAGCATAGGCACCCTCTAAAAAATACAGCTGTAGCCAGTGGATTCATGCAGCTGCCTTCACTCAGCCAGAGGCTGACCTGCCAAATTTTCTGGCCCTTGAATAGGATTACTGGGCAGACAAACTGTTCTCTACACCTGGCCATCTTGCTACACTTGATGAGGTTTTGCAACCTGCTCATTTGCACAGTGCTCTCGAAGTGTCCATTTGATCTATTGGTATGTATCCAAGACCTTCAGTTCCATAGTGATGAGACGAAGAATTCAAAGCAGGACTTGCCAGTTATGAGATCATTATCATTATTCCATTTGGGTTATTGGTGGGAACAATTTGACACTCAGCAGAGCAATATTGCCATTGGCTAGGTATCAAGTAGTCTTTAGCATGTAGATAGTTATTTAAACTATGGGAGGAAATGATAGCCTCAGGAGGAACACAGAATGAGAACTAAAGCCAAACTTTGTAAGTGTTCACATTTATTTGTCATGCTGAGAATGGGAACCTTGAAAAGAGATAAAGGAAGTAATCAGAGACGTAGGAAGAAACCGGGTGACTGATGGTGGTCATTGACTTGAGTACAAGTGTTTAGTCGTAAGTCTTGGAATATGAAGAGAAATACAGATATTTATGAAATGTTCTGTTCATCTGGTAACATAAGTGCTACAAATTTGTATATGTAAATGAATACTTTCTATTGGCATGTAATTTTAATTTATATACCACATATAATTTCACTAGTGTAAGCAGAAATAGCATAATAGATAGACATTGCACTGACTTCTAGTCCTTTTTATGCAGTGTATACTTTGATATATGAATTCTTTGAAGGCAAAATATACAGTGAAAAAATGTTCAATGTCAGATATTTCTGCAAAAATTTATTTTAGCATTTTGTACCTTTGTGATAATTTGAATTAAAAAATTATTATTTATGTATTTGTTTATTTCTGCCAAATACCTGTAATAACACATTAAAATATAAGAATAGTTAAAAAGGAGCAAGCCAAAATTCAAGGCCAGGATTTTCAAAGCAATAAAATAATTATTATGTAATTTAATGATATTAAAAATTATGAAGAATTTACTGTAATCTTGGTTGAATAATTTTCATAATTTATCTCATTTTATTTTCATATACCCATATGATGAAAAAACTCTAGTATTATAGATTTAAAAGCTGAGGCTTAGATGGGCTGAGTAATATAATCAACGTCGATAGCTAGTTGGTGGTGAAACCTGGGAAATAACCCCAAACTGTGATATAAGTCCAAAGCATATGCTGTTAACCAATACGTTACAGCACATTCCCCAACAATAGGGCAGATGAATGGAAAAAGAAAACACTAGACCTTGTCTCTCTAGATATCATATCTCTTTTGAAGCAGAGCTTTTGTAAAAAGAGGAAGGAGGTTCTGAAGAAGGAGGAGAAATAGGAGAAGGCATTTTTTTCTTCTTCAACTCTCAGTTCCCTGAATGAGCAGATGGTATTTACAATGACAATGAAATTATTACACATTCATCCTTCCAACATGTTCGACTATGTAATTATTTTGTTAAATCAATTCAAAGACAGCAATTCTATCAGTGCAGAGAGAAATTCTCCTATGAGTGAAGTCACTGGAAGTGGGAAGTGCATACCGATCTGCTCTGGGCATATCTTAGTAGGGGCACCTACAGCAAGATGAAAATGAGGTACACAGAAAATATAAATAACCATTTTGTACAGATGATGCTTCATTAGAGAAAATGATAGGCTTTAAGGAGAAAGCATTGTGTCAAGACAAAGGGAATGACATCCAAAGGCACCACATTGTCTGAATATCATCCAAGGCAGGATCCACGCATAAATTCAGTGAACTGTTTGGAAGCTTCTATAAAATGCTATAAAGTATGCTTCTCTGAAACACAGAGGAACAAATACTTTGGTTTAAAAGGACACACAGTAAACTGAAAAGACAGAAAAGTGAGCTCTAAATTGAGGAATGATTTAAGTGGTTTCGAAGAAACAAAAAATATCATTCGTGAAATCAAATACGTATTGGAAATAGTGAATGCTGAATCAATATTACAGAACCAGTGGAACAGAGCACACGCTTGAAAAGCTCTCTCTGGTTATGTATGAGGAAAAGAGCAGTGCACAGAGACAGGAGATGGAGAAGACAATATACATCCGAAATATGAAAACTCATTATGTTCCCGAAGAAACAAATATGGATTGGAATGGAAAAGTGAAAAATAAAGCATGTTTAAGTGTACAAAATATTTAAAGTTTAAAAAATATAAAAAATGAGCATTCAATACCTGCCTTTAGCAGATTCTAAGAGCTCACAATGTTTCACATCAAATGGCTATAAAGGGACCACACTGGACATATAAACAGGCACCATAAAAATATGATAATTATAAGCAAAAAATCCTGGATGCAGCCAAATTAAATAGATATTTTGAGTCCTCACTAGCATTCACTAAAAGATGTCCCCAAATCTCCTGCCCCAAATGTAAGGAAGAACTCAGAAATCAAGTGTTTTGGAATCCCAGAGGGAGCAGGAGGCTCTGCAGGCTCCAGATAAGACTGCTGACATATGGCAGGAGGAAAGAGAGAGTCACGCATTTCTTTATGTTGATGACAAAAATGTCATGCCAACTATATCCTCCATTCCCTAATTGCAGTGCCAAGAGAAATCCTCGGAACTCCTTGAGCTCTGAGAATTGGGAGCAACCTCAGGGAACCAGGTGCTCCAGGAAAGATTGCTCATATTCTTCTGTGCTCCTGGGGATGTCCCAGCTCGGCCACTCCTCTCCACCAGTGTTCAGCCAATATGGTCAGCCACCTCCTCAGCTGCTTTTGCCTGGACACAAGCAGGACAAATCAGACAAGGTCTCTGAGCTCTGTTTCAATAAGTTACTACATGAAGCCCTGAATTCCAATGTCAGTTTTCATTTCTGAATCTCCAATCACGTAAGACTTTGTACATATTTTTGACCAATCTCCAAATTCCGAAATAATTTCACTATATCCTTTGAAATTCAGAAATCCTCTGTATTTTAAATGTTATCTCTGATGTTCTCTTCTGCTTTCTGCTCCAAGTGAAGTTTGGCTCTTTAATGACGACAGACTTCACCTATATCACTCAAGGTGGTGTTGGGTGTTGAGTGTTGAGTATCTAACACAGCCTTCATCCTATTTGACTGAGGGTATGGTACATACCTCTCTTGTCTTCATTGCCACTTTCAGATTATTTTTCTTCCTCCTTATAAAGTAATTGATTAATGAAAGTAGTAATTTTTAATATTATATCTTTAAACTATACAACCATTACAATATTATACAATTTATCTCCCAACTTGCAAGTACTTTCTTCATATAGGTGGGAAAGGTTAACTCTTTATTCACTTTTTTAAAGTTTACTTTGTTTTTAATTGACACATAATAATTGTGCTTATTTATGGAATATAGCATTATGTTTTGATACAATTATGTCTTGTGTAATGAACAAATCATAGTAGTTAGCTTATTTATGACCTCAAACATTATTTTTCTGTGATGGAAGCATTGAAAAGTATTACTTACACTTATTTTGAAATATACAGTACAATATATTTAACTGTCTGCATAGTATTCCATGGTGTATATGTGCCACATTTTCTTAATCCAGTCTGTCACTGATGGACATTTGGGTTGATTCCAAGTCTTTGCTATTGGGAATTGTGCTGCAATAAACATACGTGTGCATGTGTCTTTATAGCAGCATGATTTATAATCCTTTAGGTATATACCCAGTAATGGGATGGCTGGATCATATGGTACTTCTAGTTCTAGATCCTTGAGGAATCGCCATACTGTTTTCCATAACGGTTGAACTAGTTTACAGTCCCACCAACAGTGTAAAAGTGTTCCTATTTCTCCACATCCTCTCCAGCACCTGTTGTTTCCTGACTTTTTAATGATTGCCATACTATGCAGCCATAAAAAAGGATGAGTTTGTGTCCTTTGTAGGGACATGGATGCAGCTGGAAACCATCATTCTCAGCAAATTATTGCAAGAATAGAAAACCAAACACCACATGTTCTCACTCATAGGTGGGAACTGAACAATGAGATCACTTAGACTCGGGACGGGGAACATCACACACCGGGGCCTATCACGGGGAGGGGGGAGGGGGGAGGGATTGCATTGGGAGTTATACCTGATGTAAATAATGAGTTGATGGGTGCCGACGAGTTGATGGGTGCAGCACACCAACATGGCACAAGTATACATATGTAACAAACCTGCACGTTATGCACATGTACCCTAGAACTTAAAGTATAATTAAAAAAAAAATATATATATATATATATATTTAACTGTCACCACCCTACTGTGCAATAGAACACCAGAACTTCTTTCTATCAGTCTGTAATTTGGTACCAGTTGACCAATTTCTCCCCATATTCTCCTCCCCATACCTCTCCCAAACCCCTGGTAACTGATATTCTAATTTATACTTCTATGAGATAAACTCTTTTTAGATTCCACATACGAGTGAGATCCTGTGTTGTCTCTCTATACTTGGCTTATTTCATTAACATAAAGTCCTCCCAGTTCATTCATGTTGCCACAAATGGCAGGATTTTATACTTCTATGGCTGAATAGTATCCCATATTTCTGGAATACATGACATGTTTTGGTATAGGCATGCAATGTATAATAATCACATAATGAAAAATGGGGTGTCTGTTCTCTCGAACATTTATCTTTTTTGTTACAAACAATAAAATTATAATCTATTAGTTAGTTTAAAATATACAGTTAAATTATTACTGGCTATAGTCCCCCCGTTGCGCTATCAGATACTAGATTTTATTCATTCTTTCATTATTTTTTGTACCCATTAACTATTCCAGCCTTCTCTTCCAACCCCAAGACCCTTCCCAGCCTCTGGTAACCATCCTTCTACTCTCTATCTCTGTTAGTTTAATCGTTTTGATTTTTAGATCCCACAAATAAGTGAGAACATGTATTATTTCTCTTTCTATGCCTGGTATATTTCACTTAATGTAATGACTCCCAGTTATATTCATGTTGTTGCAAATGATTGGATCTCAGTTTTTTTAATGGCTAGATAGGATTTCATTGTGTATATGTACCAAATTGTTTTTATCCTTTCAACTGTTGATAGACACAGGTTGATTCCAAATTGGTTATTGTGAACAGTGCTGCAATGAACATGGGAGTGCAGCTAAGCCTTCAATATATTGATTTCCTTTATTTTGGGTATATACCCAGCGGTGGGATTGCTGGATCATATGTTAATTTTTTTATTTTGTTTTTTTGAGGAATCTCCAAACTGTTCTCCAAAGTGGTTGTACCTGTTTACATCCCCATCAACAGTGTACAAGGATTCCCTTTTCTCCACAACCTTGCCAGCATTTGTTATTGCCTGTATTTAGGATATACACCATTTTATCTGGAGTGAGATGATATTTCATTTTAGCTTTGATTTTCACTTCTCTGATCAATGATGTTGAACACATTTTCATATGCCTGTTTGCCATTGGTGTGTCTTCTTTTGAGAAATGTCTACTGATATGTTTTGCCTATTAAAAAAATCAGATTATTAGTTTTATTCCTACAGAGTTGTTTGAGCTCCTTATATATTTTGGTTATGAATCCCTTGTCAGATGTGTAGTTTAAAAAAATTTCTCCCATTCTGTGGGTTGTCTTTTCACTTTGGTTATTGCTTCCTTCACTGTCTGTAGGCCTTTTAACTTGATGTGATCCCATTTATCCATTTTTGCTTTGGTTGCCTGTGCTGGTGAGGTAATGCTCAAGACATTTTTGCCCAGACTAATGTCCTGGAGATTTTCGTGATGGTTTGCTTGTTGTAGTTTCATAGATTGAGGTGTTAGATTTAAGTCTTGAATGCATTTTGATTTTATTTTTATGTATAGTGAAATATAGGGATCTAGTTTTATTCTTCTGCATATGGATGTCCAATTTTCCCAGCACCATTTATTGAAGACACTGTCTTTCCCCAGTGTATGTTCTTTACACCTTTGTCAAAAATGAGTTCACTGTAGGTGTGTAGATTGGTTTCTGGGATTTCTATTGTGTTCCATTCGTTTATGTGTCTATTTTTATGCCAGTACTATGCTGTTTTGTTTACTATAACTCTGTAGTATAATTTGAAGTCAGATAATGTGATTCTAAACATTTTGTTTCTTTTGCTTAGAATAATTTTGGCTATTCTGAGATTTTTGTGGTTCCATATAAATTTTAGGATTGTTTGCCTATTTCTGTGAAAAATGTCATTGGTATTTTGAAAGGGAATGCATTCAACCTATAGATTGCTTTGGGTAGTATGGATATTTTAACAATAATGATTCTTCTAATTCACAAACATAAAATATTTTCCACTTTTTGGTGTCCTCTTCAATTTCTTTTGTCAGTGTTATAGTCTGCTTTATAGAGATTTGTCACTTCGTTGGTTAATTCCTAGGTATTTAATTTTATTTGTGGTTATTGTAAATGAGATTACTTTTTGATTTCTTTTTCAGATTGTTCACTGTTGGATATAGAAGTTCTACTGATTTTTGTAGGTTGATTTTTGTATATTGATACTTAACGGATATTTTTTTCAGTTCTACTAGTTTTTTAGTGGAGTCTTCAGGTTTTTCCAAACATAAAATCATATAATCTGCTAACAAGAACAATTTGACGTCTTCCTTTCCAATTTGCCTGCATTTTATTCCTTTCTGTTTTCTGATTACTCTAACTAGGATTTCCAGTATTATTTTGAATAACAGTGGTGAAAGTAGGCATCTTAGTCATTTGTGTTCTGGATCTTAGAAAAAAGCCTTTCACTTTTTTCCCTTTTAATA
This sequence comes from Theropithecus gelada, assembly GCF_003255815.1. Taxonomy (NCBI): domain Eukaryota; kingdom Metazoa; phylum Chordata; class Mammalia; order Primates; family Cercopithecidae; genus Theropithecus; species Theropithecus gelada. The sequence continues at coordinate 60,744,139 of NC_037686.1, forward strand.
TAACATCAACTGTTGGTTTGTCATATGTGACTTTTATTGTTAAGGTATGTTCCTTCTATGCCCAGTTTCTTGAGAGATTTTATTATGAAGAGATGTTGAATTGTATTAATAGCATCAATTGAAATATCGTACAGTTTCTGTTCTTCATTCTGCTGATATGATGTATCACATCTCCTTTCCTTTCCCTCCCCTCACCTCCCCTCTCCCCTCCCTCCCTCCCTCCCTACCTTCCTTCTTTCCTTCCTTCCTTCCTTCTTTCCTTCCTTTTTTTCTCCCTTCCTTCCTTCTTTCCTTCTTTTCTCTCTCATTTCTCTCTCTCTAAAGCCAGCCACCACCACTCCAGTGGCCACCACCAGTAGGACAGCACTGGGTCAGACCTAGACTGACTGCAAAATCAGAACAGCACTGGGTCTTGCTCAAGATCTGCTATAACTACTCTCTGGCTACTGCTTATGTTTGCTCAAGGCCCTGGGGCCAATCAGCAGGTGGCAAATCCAGCCAGGCCTCTGTCCTTTTCTTCAGACAATTGAGCTCTCCAGTCCACAAGTGGGTCCAGAAGTGCTGTCTAGGATCCAGGATCCACAGTCAAAAACCTTTGAACTCTACCTGGTATTCTATTGTATTGCAGCTGAACTGACACTAAAATTACAATACATAGTCCATTCTACTCTTTGCTTCCCTTTTGAATGGCAGGGGACCCTCACCTTATGGTCACTGTCATTACAGGCTCACAGCGAGTACTGCCAGACTACCACCAATGCTCCCTTATGGGACTCTTCAGTCAACTTGTGGTGAATGCCACCTGGCCTGGTACTCACACATCAGGGTAGTGGGCTCCCCTAGGACAGGTCCAGAAATGCTGTCCAAGAGCCGAATTCTGGAATCAGGAACCTCAAGAACCTGCTTACTGCTCTAACCCTCAGTGGTTGAGCTGGTACCTACGGTGCAAGACAAAGTCCCCTTTATTCTGCTCTCCACTTTTCTCAGGTAGAAGGAATCTCACCTTGTAGTCAACACAACTGGGAATGTGCTGAGTCTGACCTGAAGACAGCAAGTTTCAGAGTTTCACCAAAGGCCCTCAACGTAGTGCCCGGTTGTCACTGCGGGTTATTCAGGACCCTAGAGCTCTTTAGTTAGTAGACGAGAACGCTGTCAGGACTGAGTCCTTTACTTCAAGGGAGCAGCTTTCCTTGTGATCCAGGGTGTGTCTAGACATGTTGTCTGGGAGCTGGGCTTGGAAAAGGGACCTCATGACTCTGACAGGTACTGTATCTTGCTGTGGCCGGGCTGATATCCAAGAAAAAACACAAAGTCCTCCCCGTTATTTTCTTTTTCCTCCTTAAGCAGAAGGATCAGGTATCTTTCAGAGCCATGGGCTGTGCAGCCCAGTTAGGGAAGAGTTGATGTCAGCACTCCTTTAGCTTTTCAGGCTGGTGTCTCAGTAGGTCATGTGTCATTCCAGTGCATTGCCTCTGGGCTTAGTTCAGCACTAGGACTCACCGAGGAGTTGCAATCTTTGTGGCCTAGACTACCTTTCAGGTTTATTTAGGGCCCCAGAAAACTTTATCTCACAGTGGTGAGGCTTGCAGGAATGGAGGTTCCAACTGCTGGGTTCACAGCTCCACCCCAGCTGGTTTAAATGCTCCCTCTGTATCAGCTGAGTTTGGTTTTGTTTTACTTTCTGTTACAACAGCATAGCATTGAGTTCAATGCCTCATAATTGCTGCACTCTCCATCTCCCTGGTGCATAGAAATGATCTCTGTCCCATGCTGCCACCAGGATGGTTTTCCCTATCTCTTCAGTGCCTCTTTCAGCAACATGAATGTAAAACCAGATACTCATCTGATTTTTTATTTTTATGAAGGTGCTTTTGTTGTGTGTGTGTAGGTAGTGGTTAAACTGGCGTCCTTGCAAGTGGAACAATTCATAGAGTCTTCTAATCTGTCATCTTGCTCTACCTCTCCTCCCAGGTATTTTTAAGTTTTATTTTATTGCAGAGGTTTCTGTTTTGTTTGTATTCCACAGTTGCTATGTTAGTACATATAAAACTTACTTCCATGAAGGAAATAATCTTGATAAATTTTTACAGCCTAAATCTTCTACTTTCTTCAAAACTTTACTGTATTATTGACAATACAACAAAATGATTATTTATACCTTTAGTTTATCATTGATTTAATATTATTTCGATTTCACGAAAAGCAAATTACATTGTCCCCACTTCAGTTAATAACTTCCATTGTATGTTCTTTATGTTTGGCAATAAATAATTATAAATCATTCGGTGCCCAAGTAAAAGCATTTTAAAGATATGTATTTATTATAACTCTTAATTCAACCTCTTTAATATTTCTTATCAAAACAGAAGCCCATATTCTTGTGCAAATGACTAAGGCAATATGTAACATTTTTAGCACACCATTTATTATCAATACATGTAAGTTTTGTAATCTGGCTTTGAATTTCTAATATATTTGACGCTTATGCCTTTCTACTACACAATTTTTGAGAATGATATTAAAAGGTCATATTCATTTAACTTTGGTAGTCATCCGTATCTGTCTATAATGGCTGTGGACTGCTCACTAAGGCTTTTGCTCATGACCTTTGATGTAGAGGCAGCCACGCATAGACAATTGCTGACAGAGGTCAGGGATCAGCCTGTGACCACTGGTCAAGCTGTCTCATCAAGCACAGGTGGCAGCTAATATGCATTATAATATGCCAAAGGGAACACTGTTGTTAAAATTGCTACTGCAATTCAAAACCTGATGCAGAATTCCTCATATGTATAGTTATTGTGAATAGTGCTGGTGGTTTGTTTTGAAGGTAGAATATCTTATCTTGCCTGAAAAACAAAAGTAATGTATGTAGTAAACATATTTGCTTCCTGCTTTCAAATATGTGTAGACATATGTAATTGTTTTTGAGCACACTTTATGTAATATTTGAAAGCTATATCTGCACAAGATTGAAGTTATATGTTTAGTATACATCTGTTGCTTTGCCTTCGTGGAACTCTTATTCTAGTAACAATTTTTTTTTTTTAATTTTCAGAATGATTCCTTTGTCTTCCTCAGTGTATGCAATTTAAGATAGCCTAATTTCACTTGTGCATGTCTAGGGATAATAATAGCAAAAATTAAAATACTGCATGGTAGATACATTCTAAAAATTAGTTGTTAAAATCGCCTTTCATTTTTCTTCTGCTTTGAGCAAGAAGAAGAGGAAAACAAAAAATAAGCATGATAAATATAAAAATTTTAGGAAATATGTTAGAATGTCTCTTGTGAGGACATAAACTGTAATGCAATTTGTATTGTTCAGATTAATGCATTTAATATCCTGTAGAATTACGAAGAGTCTATTTCCTTTTCATGGATATAAGATTGTACTGCCAAACCATAGAGAAATAGAGTTAGACTCAAGCATTACATATTTTAACTAGGTTGCCCTAGACATTTATTTCTTATATTGGAGAGAATATGACAAAATAAGCATATTCTTAAAATACGAAACATCAGTCAGAGTGAGAAAAAAAAGTATTTCAGAAAACATTTTCTGCCATACAGCCTTCCAGCTTCCAATTTCACCTTATCACAACAGGCTCATGCATGCAAAACAGCGCCCAAGGTTGAACTGTATCTATTAACTATGGTTATTTGGCCATTTGTACGTATTTTTCTTTCCTATTATATTAAATGTTCTTTATGCTAAGTGGCTATACTTGGTACTTTTATTGAGCCTAGTTATTAAATATTTTTAAAAGCGTAGGTAAGTTATTTAGCATTTCTTTCCTTATAAGATGCATTCTTGAATTACATGTTACCTGTTAAATAACATAATTTTCCTGGTGTTATCGGGAATGGGTACTATCTTTGGACTCACACCACTGCTAACTTTGTGAGTCTGAGCTAAGTGGCTTGAGTTTTTTTTTTGGTGAGACAGGTGTCAGGTGTGCAGAAATGTAACCGGGCAGATGGAAGAGCAGCATCCATTTTCACTGTTTATCAGCAGAGGATGGAAAGGCCAGCGATTTGTATATCCTTTTCCCCAATCAATTAAGTAACTTTTGGTAGGAATAGCTTGGATATTTTCTTAAAAATAAATATTTTTGTTCCTCTAAAGCCAGTGGTTGGCAAGAGTTTTACAAATCAGTCTTCCACCATGCATTGCTTAATAAGGAAGATACGTTCTGAGAGATGGGTTGTTAGGAGATTTTGTTGTGTAAGCCTCATAGAGTGTACTTACCCAAACCTAGATGATGCAGCTTACTGAACCTGGGCCATACAGCATTGCCTGTTACTCCTAGGCCACAACACTGCACAGCATGTGACTTTACTGAGCGCTGTAGGTAATTGCAGCAAAGTGATAAGTATTTGTGTATCTAAACATAACAAAATACAGTAAAAATATGGTGTAAAAGAAAACAATGGAATATAGGACACAATACAAATGAAGCTTGCAGGACTGAAAGTTGCTCTGGGTGAGTGAGTGAGTAAGTGGTGAGTGAATGCGAAGGCCTACGACATCACTGTGTACTACTGTAGACTTTGTAAACACTTAACACTTAGTGTACACTAAATTTATTTTTAAAATGTATTTCTTCGATAACAAATCAACCTGAATTTACTGTGCCTTTCTTACATTATACATTTTTTCATTTTGTAACTTTTTGATTTTTTGTAGTAACTTTTAGCTTAAATACAAACATATTTTGCAGCTGTACAAAAGTATTTTCTATCCTTGAGTCCTTATTCTGTAAGCATTTTGATTTTTTAAATTATGTATATTTTTAATTTTTTGTTAAATACTAAGACATAAGCACACACATAAATGTAGGCCTACACACAGGGTCAGGGTCATCAATATCACTGTCTTCCACTTTCACACTTTGTCTCACTGCAAGGTCCTCAGGGGTAATGACACACACGAAAGTTGTCATCTTGTGTGATAATAATGCCTTCTGGAATACTTCCTGAAAAACTTGCCTGAGGCTGTTTTAGAGTTTACCATTTTAATATAAGTAGAAGATTATATAAGTAGAAGGAGTATATGCTAAGATAATGACAAATAGTATAGAAATTCATAAACCAGCAATACAGTGGTATATTATCATTTTCAATTGTTAGGTACTGTCCATGATAGTATATGCTACACTTTTACACAAGTGATGGCTCAGTAGGTTCCTTTACACCAGCACCACAACAAACACATGAGTCATGCATTGTGCCACAGCGTTATATGATAGCTGAAATTCATTAGGTGATAGGAATTTTTCATCACATTATAATCTCGCAGGATTGTCTTTGTATATGTGTTGTGTAGTTGACTGAAACTTCATTATGCAGCACAAAACAGAATTTTTCCTTTTAAATAAAAACCAACCACAGATGCTCACATCTCACTAACTCAGGCCAACAATTAATTTGCTATGCTGCTACTGAATTAACTTTCTAAAACACAGGTAAGATAAAACTGAAAACCTGTTTAAACATCTGGAAGCATCCCCATTGCATTCAGGATAGAATACATACATACATATACATATACATATATACATGCACATAGGCACACATACATACACATACATATGTAAAACAAAAGAGCAAATGAAAAGGAAATTTGCAAACATAAGTGATAAATGTGGTGGAATGAAAACCTGTATGTAAATGTTGGTCATAATTATGTCATGGTGAAACTTTTAGGTTATTAGGGATTTCACGTTAGATAATCACTCATGGAAAGTGATTAAAATGCAATTAATAACAGAGGTTTAAAGTCAAATGGTTACCACCCTGTGTAGATCCCCCTCTATTGATAGCTGCTTTACGAAAACAAAGTGTCTCATTCATCTTTTCACACTTATGAAGTTGTTAATCCATTCCAGAAATCACACATTTAATTCAGCATTTGTTTGTCAGCAGATGTGTGAAATTTGTTGATAAATATTGTGATAGTATAGAGACTAAATAAAAACCAAACAAAAATATTCTCTTTGTTTTGAAGAGCATAAATAAATATGGTAGAAGGGGGGATGTAAGGAAGAGATTAATAGAAGGTATTGGCAACCAGATTAATGACTCATGATAACTGAGTGGGCAGGCAATATCAACTATATGCTGTTCACAAGAGACATGCTTTAAACAAAACAACACAATAAAAAAGTATATATGATTGAAAATTAAACCGTGCAAAATACTGGAAGACTGGAATGGTTATATTATACCATATAAATTTGAATTCCAAAAAGGGAACTGGAGAGATGGAGGCAAGATGGCCGACTAGACCAGCTAGGAGGAACATCTGTCACAGAGGGACTGGGAGACCAAGAAGACTAGTACCATCCAATAGCAAGAGTTCTAAGAACCTAGATAAGAAAAATTTCCATGCACCCCACTCGCCTCCATCAGCTGACCCCTACCATTCCCCTTGCCCCAGCACTCATGAAGACTTCACAAGCACCCGTGTAGATAACAGAAGTACCCTATACTTTCTATTATTGTTTATAATTGTTTCCACCACACTCTGCTCACATCAGCACTGTACCACCAATTTAGTTCCAATTTCTCACTCCGTCCCAATCCTTAAATTCACTGTGGCCTCTACAATTTCCACTTAACAGCAACATATGCTATTTCTGAAATTGTCTCTGAATATTACTTTCTGGCTGAAATATTATTCCTGTTATATTTTTTGGTGATTTCCCTATCATCAGAGATAATCATTCTAATTATGTGGTTCTTTAGTTACTTGAGTCTCTCCTTTAATTTTCATTTCCACCAGCCTATCTATTCATTTTCCTGGTCACACCTGGTTTGTCATTATCAATAACTGAATTACTTCATAAGCTCTAATTCTAGTTCCCTCTCCTTATTCTTTGATCATCACCTCTTTTGTTTCTGATTCACTTCCTTTTATCTTACAATTATTGTAATAAGTCATTCAATATAAATATTTTTATGTACTCATTCTTCATTATGCAGCTTATTTTTATGACCTGCCATTTTAATGATAGAAGTTCAATTATTCTGTTCCACGTTTTTTCCATTTTAATATTTGTCATAAAAAATCTTGTAGTTAAAAGCCAACTCTTTGCCTGTTTTGCATTACACCCATACTTGTATAGCGAAATATGGCTGACAACAGCCAACCAAGACATACAACCATGCTGACATAAGAGTTTTGGTACAGGGGTTAAGAAGGACAATAAAATTTTTGAGCGATGAGTAAAACTTTGTGCATGTATACTATATTAAAAAATCATAAATTGCCTTTTAAAATCACCAGATAGATATTTGGAATTCCCCATGTAGAGAAAATAAAAACAATAGCGTTCAGACTCTCTGACTCTCATAGCATTCCGATTGCCAAATGTTTCAAATCATGCAAAAACATACATACTGTTACTAGGATATAATCAGAATCCATATGGGGAGCAATTACTAAAAATTCATTTAGAGGTGTTTACAGGTTCTCGATACCTCACTTTTATATGTTTTCCAGAAATACAGTGCTTAAAAGGAAGGCAGTGACAGTAATGACCACTGCTGTCTCAAAAAAGTTGCTCCACAATTTTTGCTCAATAGTGCAACCAACTGGTCCTTAGTGGAACGTGTTGTGCCATAAAGGATTTTGTCAATCATCCACTTAAGGTTGTCTGTTGCTACCAAGGAGACCTTTTGGTTTTACCAGGTTTTATAAACTTCAAGGTTTTTAAAAATTGACCACAGCAACAAATTGTAGTGAGTATGGTTATATATATATATCTATACACACACACACACACACACAAGACCAGGTAGATAACTATATGATTAAAAGATTTTTATATTTCCCATTAAGGACCATAATGTTAATTATAAGTAGATTATACAAACTTATAGATATATATGTTAACCTGTAGAGTAACCATCATGATATAATACAAAGACATACGGCTAAACAGTCCAAAGATAAATTAAACAGAATTTGAAATATTCAATTACTCTCAAAGAAAGCACAGAAGGAGAAACAGAAAACAAGAAGCCTAAAGGAAATCAACTGTAAAATGGTGGAACTAAATTAACTGCATTGTTGGCTGCTTTAAATTTTATCAAATTAAACACTCTAATTAAAAATATTTTCATAATTAATGAAAAAGCAATATCAACTATATGCTGTTCACAAGAGACATGCTTTAAACAAAACAACACAATAAAAAAGTACGTATGATTGAAAATTAAACCGTGCAAAATACTGGAAGACTGGAATGGTTATATTATACCAAATAAATTTGACTTCCAAAAAGGGAACTGGAGAGATGGAGGCAAGATGGCCAACTAGACCAGCTAGGAGGAACATCTGCCACCGAGGGACCGGGAGGCCAAGAAGACTAATGCACTCTGTGCAGATCCTTGGAAGGAGAGCATTCAGAGCAACTGGAGGGAGAGCACAAATGCTGGGCTGAGCAGAGAGAAAGCTGAGAACCATGCATGGCATTACAGCACATGAGGAATTGTTCCTGGCCCCCAAAGACTCTTGGGAAAGGTGTGGGAAAGGTGTGAGTTGAACAGGGAGCAACCTGTTCTGGCCACGGGCCTCTGGAATCCTGGCAGCAGGAGACACCACACCCGCTATGGACACGTGCACTGGACAAGAAGAGCTGCTTAGAGAGGTGGAGGAGGCAGGATTCCAGCCAGTGTGGAGCCCACAGCTTTTGGTTCAGCAACCTCTGCAGTGGAGCATGGCCAGGGACACCCTCAGGGAACTGTCAGACTTTAACAGAGCAAGGGTGATGTTGCCTATTAGGTGGGGCCGGTTCAACCTGAGAACCCTTCTGTCTGGTGGCCTCTCCGGGGACTCCAGCCTGGCCATGACTGCTCATAATGCAGCCTCAGTAGCCCAACTGTTGTGCCTCCAGGGCCCACATCATGGCCCCTGTGCTGGCAGACCACACCTGATCAAAGGCAAGTTCCAGCAGAGAGGCTCCCTCTGCCACATACCAATCTGCCCGTGCCCTCTTCCCACTGCAACCTCCCCCATGCCACTTTGCAAGCATGCGTTAACCTATGGCCACCCCACTCCATTATTTTGCTAGTATGTGTATGCACAAGTGAACCCCCCCCTTCCCCTTCCCCACTGGCACATGGGCGCACATGCAGCCCAGCGTGTCATTGTTGCCAGCATGAGCACAGTGACCATCCCCCTAATGCCGCTCCTCTGTGCTGTTGTTACCTGCCTGAACAGGAGCACAGACACCAGCGGCCCTGCCCCATGCACTGCCACTGCTACAGGTGTGATCACGTGCAGGGGGATTGCCAGATCGGTGTCTGCCAGTGCCCCACCCCTATGGTGACACCTTTGTGGATGCCAAGGCACACAGGGATGCTAGTGGCCCCATCCTTCATCCCCAGTCCTCCTTTCCCACTCCCTGTGCCACCACCACCGCAGCTGCCAATGGCCATATGGAGACTGGCAGCCCTAAGCCAGCTAGCTCCCCTTCCCAGGTGACAATCATGCACCTCCCTGCACTGCCAATTCCCACATCTCCACTTCTGCTGGTGGGTGGGAATGCACACGGATTCTGCTGCCACTGCTTGATGAAGCGCTTTGGCTGGCACCACCCTTTGTAGTGTTATGGCTAGTGGTCTGGGAACACTTGGGCTCCTTCAGTGTGGCAGGTTTCAAACTTCGAGGAGCCAGAGAACAAAGCTGAGGGCTCAATACCAGCTTCCCCGAGTTTGAGCACACATCCCAGAACAGCTGAGCTGAGCCTTGGCTCCCTCAAAAATCTACCAAAAACAAAGCCAGCCAACTAAACCCACCTTATGCCACAATCAAACACCCAAGGATGTAAAAGAGGATAAAAGAAAAACAACAACAACAACATGAAAATCCATCTAAAGGGAAGCAACTTCAAAGACTAAAGAGACATCAGCCAGAAAGATGAGAAAGAACCAGCTAAAGAACTCTGACAACTCAAAAATCCAGAGTGTCTTCTTGTCTCCAGATAATCTTACCACTAGTTCCCCAAATAGTTCTTAACTAGGCTGAAATGGTTGAAGTGAAATAAATACAATTTGAATATGGATAAGAACAAAGAAAATCAACCTTCAGGAGAAAGTTGAAATCCAATCCAGGGAACCTGAGGAATACAATAAAACAATACAGGAGATGAAAGAAACATTTTCATTTTAAGAAAGAACCAAACTGAGCTCACAGGGATGAAAAATTCACTTCAAAAATGTCAGAATACAATAACAAGCATTGATAGCACAATTGACCAAGTGGCCGAAAGAATCTCAGAACTCAAAGACCTGCTCCTCAAAATAACATAGACAAAAATAAAGAAAAAAAAAGAAGAAGAAGAATGAACCAAACCTCAGAGAAATATGGGATTACATGAAGAGACCTATCTGTAACTCACTGGCATCCCTGAGAGAAAGCAAGCAAGTTGGAAAGCATATTTCAGGATATTGTCCATGAAAATTTCCTCAACCTCGCTAGGGAGGCCAACATTCAAATTCAGGAAAGGCCAAGAACCCCTGTGAAATACGGCACAGGAAGACCATCCCTAGACACATAATAATCAGACCCTCCAAGGTTGCAATGAAAGAAAAAATATTAAAGGCAGCTAGAGAGAAGGAGCAGGTTACATTCAAATTCAGGAAAGGCCAATAACCCCTGTGAAATACTGCACAGGAAGACCATCCCTAGACACATAATAATCAGACCCTCCAAGGTTGCAATGAAAGGAAAAATATTAAAGGCAGCTAGAGAGAAGGAGCAGGAAACCCATGAGGCTAACAGTGGAACTTTCAATGGAAACTTTACAAGCCAGAGGAGAATAGGGTCCTATATTCAGCATTATTAAAGAAAATAATTTCCAACCAAGAATTTCATCTCCAGCCAAACTAAGCTTCATAAGATAAGGGGAAATAAGATCCTTTCCAGACAAGCAAATGCTAAGGCATTTTGTTACAACCAGACCTGCCTTATAAGCGATCTTGAAGGGAGGGCTAAATAAACATAGAAAGGAAAGGCTGTTACCAACCAATACAAACACACACTTAAGTATGTAGACCAGTTAGGCTACAAAGGAAATACACAAAGAAGTTTTCAAAATAACCAGCTAGCAACATGAAGACAGGATAAAATTCAAACATATCAATACTAACCTTGAATGTAAATAGGCTAAATGCCCCAACAAAATGACACAGAGTGGCAATTTGGATGAAGACACATGACCCAATGGTATGTGATCTTCAGGGGACACATCTCACACACAATGACACGTGGAGGTTCACAATAAAGGGGTGGAGGGAAATCTACCAAGCAAACAGAAAACAGAAAAAAGCAGGGGCTGCTAATCTAATTTCAGACAAAATAGACTATAAATCCACAAACATTAAAACACACAAAGAAGGACATTACATAAAAATAAAGGCTCGATTCAACAAGAAGACCTAACTATTCTAAACATACATGCATCCAACAAAGGAGCATCCAGATTGATAAATCAAGTTTTTAGAGACACAGTAAAATACTTAGTAAACCACACAAAAATAGTGGAAGATTTCAACACCACACTGATGATATTAAACAGATCATTGAGGCAGAAAACTAACAATGATATTCAGGACCTGAATTTGACACTTGATCAAATGGATCAAATAGATATCTACAGAAAATTCCACCCGAGAACAACAGAATATAGATTTTTCTCATCTGCATATGGCACATATTCTAAAACTGACCACATAATTGGACGTAAAACAATTCTCATTATGTTCAAAAAAGGGAAATTCATACCAGCCACACTCTCAGACCACAGTGCAATAAAAAAATAAAAATCAATGCAAAGAAAATTGTCCAATGTCATATAATTACATGGAAATTAAGCAACCTGTTTCTGAATGACTTTTGGGAAAATAATGAAAATAAATTGAAATCAAGACATTTTTTCAAACTAACAAGAACAAAGGTACAACATACCAGAATGTCTTTAAGAGGGAATTTAAATGTCCCTTAAGAGTGAATTTCATGACCATGTCAAAAAGTCAGAGAGATCTCAAATTAACAACCAAACATTACAACTAGAAGTACTAGAGATACAAAAGCAATCCAACCTGAAAGCTAGTGGAGGACAAGAAATAACCAAAATTGAACCTGAACTAAAGGAAATTGAGAAGCGAAAAAATCATACAAAAAAATCAGTGAATCCAGGAGTTGCTTCAGTGAAAAATTTAGTAAGATAGACTCCTAGCTAGACAAAAAGACCCAAATAAATACAATCAGAAATGACAGAGTACAAGACCATGACTCCATAGAAATGCAAATCTACTATGCAGTTTTTGCATAGACTTTTATGAATACGTCTATTTATACAGGCTAGAAAATCTGGAGGAAATGGATAAATTCCTGGACGCATACAACCTTTTTGGATTGAACCAGAAAGAAATTGAATTCCTGAACAGACCAATAATGAGTTCTGAAATTGAATCAGTAATAAAAAGCCTGCCAACCAAAAAATTTCAGGACCAGAGGGGTTCACCATCAAATTCTGTCAGATGTAAAAGAAGAGCTGGTACCATTCCTTATGAATCTATTTCAAAACATTGAGAAGAGGGGACTCTTCCTTAACTCATTTGGAGTCCAGTATCATCCTGACACTAAAAACTGGCAAAGATACAACAACAACAAAAAGAACTCTTCAGGTCAATAACCTTGAGGAATATAGATGCGAAAGTCCCCCCAAAAATACCAACAAATCAAATTCAGTAGCCCGTCAAAAAGCTAATCCACCATGATCAAGTAGATCTTATCCCCGGGGAAGCAAGTTAGTTTAACATATGGAAATCAACAAATGTGATTGATCACATTAAAAAAAAAAACAAAGAAACAAAATTCACATGATCATCTAAAAAGATGTAGAAAAGGCTTTTGATAAAATTCAAAATCCCTTTATGTTAAAATCCCTCAACTAAGCATTGAAGGTACATACATCAAAATAATAAGGGCCGTCTATGACAAAATCACAGGCAACATTATACTGAACGGGCAAAAGCTAGACACATTCCCCTTGAAAACCAAAATAGGGCAAATATCCCTGCTATCACCACTTCCATTCTACAGGGGATTGGAAGCTCTGGCCACAGCAATCAGGCAAGATATAGAAATAAAAGGAATCAAATAGGAAGTGAAGAAGTCAAACTATCCCTCTTTGCAGACAATATGACTCTATACATAGAAAAACCCATAGTCCCTGCCCAAAAGCTCCTTGATATAATAAGCAGCTTCAGAAAAGTTTCAGGATACAAAATCAATGTACAAAAATTAGTAGCATTTCTATATATCAACAATATCCAAACTGAGAAATCAAGAATTCAATCCCATTCACAATAGCAACAAAAAGAAGAAAATACATACGTAGGAATGCCGCTAACCAGAGAAGTAAAATATCTCTTCAACAAGAATTACAAAACACTGCTCAAAGAAATCAGAGGTGACACAAATAGAAAACCATTCTATGCTCATGGATAGGAAGACAATATTGTTAAAATGGTCATACCGCCTGAAGCAATTTATAGATTCATTGTTTTGCTATCAAACCATCAATTAATTTTTCACAGTATGAGAATAAAACTGTCTTACAATGTTTATAGAACTAAACAAGAGTATGAATAGCCAAGGCAATCCTAAGTAAAAAGAATAAAACTTAAGGCATCACTTTACCTGCCTTCAAACTTTACTACAAGCTGATAGTAACCAAAATATCATGAACTGATAAAAAAACAAACGCATAGATCAATGGAACAGAAAAGAGATCCCAGATATAAGGCCACACACCTACAACCATCTGATCTTTGACAAAGTTGGCAAAAACAACAATAGGAAGAGGACTCTCTAGTCGTAAAAAGTGCTAGGATAACTGACTAGTGATAGACAGAAAATTGAAATTGGACCTCCTTCCTTATGTCATATAAAAAAATAAACTCGAGATAGATTCGAGACTTAAATGTAAAGCCTAACATTATAAAAACCCGAAAGATAACCTAGGAAACACCATTCTGGACATAGGACTAGGCAAAAATTTTCTGTCAAAGGCTCTAAGCAATTGCAAACCAAAACATAAATAGACAAATGAGATCTCGTTAAACTAAAGTGATTCTGCTCAGTAATATAAACTATCAACAGAGTAAACAGGCAATCCCATAACCATTAAGCAATAGCTCCCTATTTGCTCCTTCTCTCATCCTCTGGGAAGCACTAATCTACTTTCTGTTTTTATGAATTTACCTATTCTGGACATTTCATACAAATAGATTCATAATATGTGAACTTTTGTCTGTTTTTTCGCTTAGCATAATAATTTTCAAGGTTCATCCATACTTTAGCATAATCAGTATTTTATCCTTTTTATATCTAACTCATATTTTATTATGTAAATATGCCTAATTTTGATTTTCTGTTTACAGTTGATGAACATTTAGGCTATTTCTACATTTTGGCGATTTTTAACAATACTTCTATGAGCGACCATGTATAAGTTTTTATTTTAATATCTGAGTTCTATTATTTTGGTAGAGTAACTGGGTTATGTGATGATTTTTTATTTAATTTATTGAGGTACTGCTAAACTGCTTTCCATTCAGATAGTACCATTTTTGGATTCCAACCAATATGTAAGGGTTACAATTTCCACACTTCATCACCAACATTTTTTATATTCCATTTTTTAAAGAAATTATAGGTATGTTGGTAGATATGCAGTGGATTTGATTTCATGTCTCTAATGACTAATGACATTAAGCATCCTTTCATGTGTTTGTTGACCCAAGATTTTTTTAAAAAACATTTTTGATAATTATTTTTAAGTTCCTGAAAACTACAAACATACTCTGTATGATTTTAATATTTTCACATATATTGATATTTGTTTCATACCTCAGTTTATAGTCTACCTTGCAGAGTATACCATGTACACTTAAAATAATATATATTCTGCATATTTCAGAGTATCATTATATAAATCTAAGGTCAATGCTTGATGGGTTGCTCAAATATTCTATTTTATTTTCTAATTTTCTACACCTTGGTACTATCAATTACTGACAGTTTACAATTGATAATTCTACTTTTCATCTATATCTCCTTTAAGTTATGTCACCATTTATTTCATATCTTTTGAAGCTCTACTTTTAGATATAAACACACATATGATTGTTACATCTTAGGATACTGAAACTTTTATCAATACGAAATGTCCCTCTTTATTGCTAACAATTCCCTTTTTTAACTTTTATTTTAGGTGCAGGGGTATATGGCCACATTTGTTATATAGATAAATTGTGTGTCATGGGGGTTTGGTGTACAGATTATTCCGTCACCCACCTAATAAGCACAGTAGCCCATAGGTAGTTTTTCAATCCTTATTCTCCCTCTACCGTCTACCTTCAAACAGGCCCCCATGTGTATTTTTCCCTTCTTTATGTACAAATTAACTCAATGTTTAGTTCACACTTATAAGCAAGAATATGTCATATTCAGTTTTCCATTTCTGCATTAGTTCACTTAGGATATTGGCCTCCAGCTCCATTCATGTTGGCTCCTTGTTACTTATGCAAATGTCTGCAGAATTGAGTTTCTCCCCAGAAAATGGGTTTTTCTTTTGTTTTGCATTGTCAGTCTGCAGATTTTCCAAGCTTTTTATGCCCTGCTTCCCTTTTAAACGTAAGTTCCAATTTCAGATTATCTCTCTCAGGTACAAAGTTCCACAGATCTCGAGGGCAAGGGTAAAATGCCGACAGTCTCTTTGCTAAAGCATAGCAAAAGTGACCTTTGCTCCAGTTCTCAATAAATTCCTCATCTCCACCTGAGACCACTTCAACTTGGCCTTTATTGTCCACATCACTATCAGCATTTTGGTCAAAACCATTCAGTAAGTCTCTAGGGAATTCCAAACTTTCCCACATCCTCCTGCCTTCTGAGCCCTCCAAATCTCTAGGAAGTTCCACACTTTCCCACATTTTCCGGTCTTCTTCCGAGCCCTCCAAACTGTCTCAACCTCTGCATGTTACACAGTTCCAAAGTCGCTTCCACATTTGCTGGTAACCTTATAGCAGTGCCCCACTACCTCAGTACCAATTTACTGTATTAGTCCATTCTCACACTGCTCTTAAGAAATACCAAATACTGGGTAATTTATCAAGGGAAGAGATTTAATTGAATTACAGTTCTACATTGCTGGGGAGGCCTCAGGAGACTTACAATTATGGCGGAAGGCAAAGGAGAAGCAAGCACCTTCTTTGCAGGGTAGCAGGATGGAGTTAGTGCAAGCAGGCAAATTGCCAGATACTTGTAAAACCATCAGCGCTCTTGAGAATCACTCACTATCGCAAGAACAGCATGAGGGAAATTGACCCCATGATCTGATTACCTCCACCTGGTCCAACCCTTGACACATGGGGATTACAATTCAAGATGAGTTTGTGTGAGGACACAGCTGAAACATATCACTCCTAATTATTTTCCCCTGTTCCACCTGCTTATGCTGTAACTATGGTCTTACTTTTCAATGTTATTTTTGCTATTCTTGTTCATTGATAATTTCCTGGAAAACATAGGCCCAGTCTTTTCATTTCTGCAAAAAGAAAGAAAAAAATATCTGTTGGGATTTAAAGAGACATTGCATTGAATCTGGATATTGCTTTAGATACTATTTATATTTTAACAATTTGAGTCTTCCAATTCATCATCACAGGATAACTTTCCTTTTATGTCCTTTATCTTTTTCAGCAATGTTTTCATAGTTTTCAATGTGCAAGTCTCACTGCTGCTTTGTTACATTAACTTCTAAGTATCTTTTTATAGTTGGTGCAATTTTAAACAATACTTTTTAAGTTAATTTCTTTTTGAGATAGTTCATTGATGGCATATGGAAATACCATTGATCTTTTGTGTTTATATGTGTGTACATTCTGCAACCTGCAACATTTCTGAATTTGTTTATGACGTCTTAAGATTTTTGGAAGATTTTTAGATATTTTAAAATACAAAAACATTTCCTCTGTAAAGAGAAATAGTTTCATTTATTCTTTTCCAGTTTAGAGGCCGTTTATTTGTTTTTCTTGCCTACTCTGGCTAGAAATTCTATTAGAATGTTGAGCAAAAGTGAAGAATGGAAGCATACTTCCCTTGTTTTTGATCTTAGATGGAAGCTTTTAATCTTTCACCATAACATATGCTATTAACTGCCATTCATTATGTTGAGAAGGTTCTACTGCATTCTTAGTTTGTTGATTGTTTGTTTTTTGTTTGTTTGTTTTAGATGGAGTCTCGTTCTGTCACCCAGGCTGGAGTGCAATGGCGCTATCTTGGCTCACTGCAACCTCCACCTCCTGGGTTCAAGTAATTCTCCCACCTCAGTTTCCCGAGTATCTGGGATTACAGACCCGTGCCACCACGCCCCACTAATGTTTTGTACTTTTAGTAGAGACAAGGTCTCACCATATTGGCCAGACTGGTCTTGAACTCCTGACCTCAAGTGATCCGCCTGCCTTGGACTCTCAAAGTGCTGGGATTACAGGAGTGAGCCACTGCACCCAACCTGATTGTTTTTATTATGAAAGCGTTTTTAGATAATTTATAGCTAAAATGAGGGATAATAGAGCATTTCTATGATTGTTTTAAATAATTTTGAGTTTCATGGTCATAATGGGAGTATTTTCTTTTTTTCTTTTCTTTTTTTTTTTTTGAGACAGAGTCTCACTCTGTTGCCCAGGCTGAGTGCAGTGGCGCAATCTCAACTCATTGCAACCTCTGCCTCCTGGGTTCAAGCAACTATCCAGCCTCCCGAATAGCTAGGACTACATGTCCACGCTACCATGCCTGGCTAATTTTCTATATTTTAGTAGAGATGGGATTTCACCGTTGCTGGTTGCGAACTCCTGAGTTCAGGCGATCCACCTGCCTCGGCCTCCCAAAGGGCTGGGATTATAGGCGTGAGCCACCACGCCCGGCTGGGAAAATTTTCAAAGTAAACAATAAATAAATAAATAAATAAATAAATATACAAAATTTCTGGGATCAGTTGTTGTGTATTTGAACACACACACACACATGCATCATTAGGGGTTTTATTGGGTTGGGAAACAATAAAGAAGACAGAAGGCATAAAGACAGAGGTTGAATGACATTTTGGAGATAATCCAGGTGAGCAATGTTGTAAATCGGGAAACAACAGATGCTAGAGAGGATGTGGAGAAACAGGAATGCTTTTTCACTGTTGGTGGGAGTATAAATCGGTTCAACCATTGTGGAACACAGTGTGGCAATTCCTCAAAGATCTAGAACCAGAAACACCTTTTGACCCAGCAATCCATTCCTGGGTATATATCTAAAGGATTATAAATCATTCTACTATAAAGACACATGCACAGATATGTTTACTGTAGCACTATTCACAACAGGGAAGGCTTGGAACCAACCCAAATGCCCATCAATGATAGACTGGATAAAGACAATGTGGCACATACACAACCATGAAATACTATGCATCCATAAAAAGGGATGAGTTCATGTCCTTGGCAAGGATATAGATGAAGCTGGAAACCATCGTTTTCAGTGAACTAATGCAAGAACAGAAAACCAAACACTGCATGTTCTGACTCATAAATGGGAGTTGAACAATGAGAACACAGGGACACAGGGAGGGGAACATCACACACCAGGGCCTGTCGGGGGTAGGGGCCTAGGGGAGGGATGGCATTAGGAGAAATACCAAATTAGATGATGGGTTGATGGGTGCAACAAACCACCATGGCACGTGTATACCTGTGTAACAAAACTGCATGTTCTGCACATGTATCCCAGAACTTAAAGTATAATAATAATAATAATAATAATAAGTAGTAAATCCTATGTACATTAGGCGATTTTGTTTTTACCACTTACTTTTTTTGACATCAAGTTTAAGACATGAAAAACTGAATTTTTAATAATGTTGACAAAGTTATGGCAGGTTTTTAAATTTACTGTTGTATTATGTGCATATTTAATTGGCATTTCATGTTGGGCTCAATTCCATTTCTATTTCTTATTGCAAGTAAATGATTCTAGCAGTTAATTTTCACATTTAACTTTCAAGAGCTTCAACCACTTTCAATCTGTGAAAACCAAGCAGCATGTAGAAAGTTAAAGACCCAAATAAACATAATAAATTATATGAGATTGCTTGGTTAATGTTTTGAGGGAAAAATATTTAAAATTTTCTATTTGAAAAACTTATAAGCAATTATTATGTGGCCTGAATTCCTAGTTAGCTTTCACATTTATGTGACAAACAAGTTAAATGAGTAAATGCTCTTTACTGACAATATTTGTCTCAATGAGAAACTAATTAACTGTTTCAGAATCTGAAATTTTAAATTCCCTATCACTGAAATCTGCCTTCGTGTAAAATGTTTTTGTATCACTGCCTTTTCCTAGTTAGCATTTTCCTTCTACTTTTTAATCTCTTTGACATTGAGAGAGGTTATAATGTCTCTAACGCTCATATACTATAGTTGTTTTTTAGACGAATGCTTATATTTTAACATACAATGCTTAAGACATAAGAATATCTATATTTTGAAGATCTATGACAACAGAACCATTTGCAGAGATGACTTCTTAATGAGATCCTTCCATCTTATAGGGTCCTATAAAGATCAATGCATGTTTGATGAAAAGCTACAGAAGGCAAGATATTATTTAAAAAACAGAAATGGGCCGGGCGCTGTGGCTCAAGCCTGTAATCTCAGCACTTCGGGAGGCCGAGACGGGCGGATCACGAGGTCAGGAGATCGAGACCATTCTGGCTAACCCGGTGAAACCCCGTCTCTACTAAAAAATACAAAAAACTAGCCGAGCGAGGTGGCGGGTGCCTGTAGTCCCAGCTACTCGGGAGGCTGAGGCAAGAGAATGGCGTAAACCTGAGAGGCGGAGCTTGCAGTGAGCTGAGATCCGGCCACTGCACTCCAGCCTGGGCGACAGAGCGAGACTCCGTCTCAAAAAAATAAAAAAATAAAAAAACAGAAATGAAACTTAATAGAACTAGAATACAAGAAACAGTAATGACAATACCATGTAAAATATTTCTAAATAAAGATTACAAGGGAATAACAATATCTGAAATTAATATTATAAAACTTCAAACAAGTCTAAATGATCAAATGGTGAAATTAAAAATAAAAGGAAGGAAAATATTTAAATGGAGGCACATATGCTGAACGACCAGGCTGGTAAACCCATTCTACGCTCATTACCCTCAAAAAGAGTGTGGTCAATTGAGTGGAGAAATCAGAAATACTAAATGACAGAGGACGGTTAGCAACTGCAGTAGCTGAAATTAAAAGTTGCAGAAAGAATAAACATTTGCAGTTGTCAAAAATGAATTAGAAAATTTTAGAGGAGCTAAGGCAGTGAGACCTTTTAAAAGCTCTTATTCATTAAGCTCTTCAGTAAATATGCATTAAGTGAACCTACTAGATGTTGTCTTTGTTAGTACAAATAGAGTAGTGAACATGTCAAATATCTCTCACTTCAGAGACTTTACAATCTAGGAAATTTCTAGAAGCAATTCACTTGAAAAAATTGAAACTCTTCATGAGCAATGATAAGCTAGACTCAATGTCCCAAGAAGCAATGCCCTGGAAAAGGAAAACTAAAAAGATGGCTTAAACATCCTGTGTGCCATCCAATCATAACAGAACTTTCCAATTTAATGTCGATCTGAGTATTTGTATTTATTTTCCATGTATTCAATACCTTTGAATTTAATGCCCTCTAATACCCATGTCTGATTAGATATTTTTCCAAATTATATGTGTTACAATTTCTGACTATAAAAACAACATGTATACATAGAAGAAAGAAACACCATATTACACAGAGAAGAAAATAAAAGTCAGCAGTAATCCGCCTTTAGTGAATTGAAAAATGTCCCTGTGTTCCTCCCATAGTCACATCCACCAGGACCTTCAGAATGAGACATTATTAGGAAATAGGATCAGGGCAGATATAATGAAGATAAAGGTCACTAGATAAAAGTCATCCTGGATAAAGTGTGTCCTAAATCTGATGACTTGTGACCTTAGAAAAGAAGAGGACACAAAGATATAGAGAGAAATCCATGTGAAGACAGAGACAGAGATTGGAGTGATGCTGCCACAAGCCAAGACATGCCAGGTACCACCACAAACTGCAAGGGGCAATACAGGATTCTTTCCTAGAGCCTCAGAGGAAGTGTGGCCCTACTAACACTATGATTTTTAACATCTGGGATGCCACCGATACTATGAAAGAATACATATCTGTTGTTTTAAGCTATTCAGTTACCGATTTATGTCATGGTAGGCCTAGGAAGCTAATATATCTGTTATAATGTCCATGCTGTCTATTGTAAACTGTTTGAAATCCACATATTTTTGTAGAAATACATTCACATAGTTTTGTATAAATGCATTCAGGGAGAGAGAGTGTCAATAAATGCATATTCAACTTTTAAAAAGAAGCTCTTCTTGAATTAAATTTACGGTATTTTAAATAATTTGGTTAACTTGACTTAGATCTGTGAAATCATGGTGTGTCCTTTGTGCAAATAAATGCTACATGAAGAGAACAGAAAGAGATGAGCGGAGTAAACATAGCTAATGGCACAGAGGGCTCCTAGCAAAGAAAAGGGGGAAAAGGGGATTTAAACCCTTCTGAAGGAGTCATGTGGAAGGATTGAATTCTGAAATGGATATCTAATATATTCTGCACACGGTATATATATATGTGTGTGTGTGTGTATATATGTATATGTATATATAGACATACTTGCGAAACGACTCCTATTATTGCCAAAGTGTTAAGATATGTTGAAAACTTTTCAAGAAAGTTTTACCCTCTTTTTAAAATTCCCTGTAATCTGTGGTCTTTTTATGACTTGTTTTTTACCTGATGTGTTCTATCAAAAGCATTCAAACTAAAGCTGTTGTTATGTTTGAAAATGAGGAAAACTGCTTTGGTATAACAGTGTGGAATTGTGAGCTGTGAATTACACCTTACTACAAATGTTTCTAAAATCCTAACATTGGCTGCCTACAAAGCTTCTGGGCATGCAATCATATCTATTTCTCATGTATATTTGGGAGACTGGGAAACCCAGGTCTGGAAGTAATTTACATATGTTAATATGAGAGAGAATATAGAGTAAGGGAGGAAACACCTAACACTGATTTTATTTTGTTACCATTTTGAAAGCACTTGCTTTTTGAATTAGAATATGTTCCTGTAGAATTTACCCGACACATTCCAACCCATTTAAGAGTGAAAATACTGAGAATAAATCTCTCTGGAATATGTTCTGCAAAATTCCCCTGTTCATTACTTCTAAAATGTGTGATGTAATTTTTCTACAATTTGGGAGGTAAATTGTGTGTGTGTGTGTGTATCCCTGTGTGCCTTGGCATTCACAAAGGTGTCAACACAGGGGTGGGACAATGGCATATATATACACACACACACACACATATATATATACACACACACATATATGTACACATATATGTGTGTAAATATATACACATATGTATACATATGTGCACATATATACACATATGTGTATATATGTGTGTGTATATATACACACACATATATATTTGAATAGATATACATGTACCTAAATAGCTCTAATACTTGAAGCTACCTTGAAAATGTGCATCTTTCTGATGCCTATAAAAATCAATAGGACTTTCTGAGAAAATAATAAGACTAATTTCTATAAGGAAAATAAATATAACAGCTTCAAAACCTAGAACTACTTAACATATTTTCAAATGAATTTGCTGGAAAATTACTGTTAGTAAAGGTTTTATTGGAAACAATAGTGATTAATATTTCATAATAAGCAGAAAGGCTTAGGTGTATTTGAGAGATTTTTAAAAGAACAGCGAAAAAAGCCTTTGAGAGATGATAAAATTAAGCTAGAGAAATATAACTCACCTAAAGTCCCACAAGCCAGTGGCTGGAAAATGCATACATTACAAGCCTGGATAGGAAAGAATTTAAAATCTGACACATGGTATCAATCAGGGGCCAGCAGCCAGTGCTAAGTTTAATAACCTCTTCTACCTATGTTGATGACAACTGAAAAGAAATTCATGAGCTGTACAATTTCAAGAGGCTCTCCTCTTGTCTGATAGCAATTACCTGGGCTTCACTTCTACAGCTCTAAGAGGCTATAAAAAAGTTCAATATCTGTGAAGAAAAAGAACTCTCCAATCTATGAGAAAAATAGATATACATTGTCACAAACAATTTTGAAAAGCTATAAAGCTGGTTTTGTTCTTCAAATAATACAAACAGACAAAAGCATATTCATGCAATATTTTATTATATACTGCATACAATATTTACATATGAAGTTTTGTTAATATCTGACTATGACACAATTTATTTTTACTATTGATATTTAGTTGAAACTATATGTATTCACATTTCAGAGCTTTGCTATTGCAGCATTAAGACTTCTAAATTATATTAGCAAAGTATTTTGAAGTGTACTTTTTAAAACGTATAGCATAGAAACTATAGTTTTACAGTGGTGTTAGATGGGGGTTACTAAAGATTCTTATTAGATAATATTAAATAATACATTTCCATTTTAAATGAGATCTGACAAGCAAATCCAAAGATGGTGTCAGTATTTTTAATGAAAACTTCACTTTTAAAACTAGCACACCCTGTACATATTTTACTTGAGGTAAAGGGAAGAACATTTTACTTTGTAGTTAGTGATTTTGCATTTTGCTGGTGAAATTAACTTATGGCTTATATGAACTTTGATAATTAGTTATTAAATCATGAAGTATATGGGACAATTAAATAATGTACTTCATACTTTACTATGCTTGTGAAATATTTTCTTACAACTTGCAATCAATGTGGCAACTTCTGAAAGAGTTTATGTTAAAACATCTCCACAACAGTAATGGTCAATGTGTCTATTTCTGTATGAAAAGCATATCTTCATTCAGCTTGCTTTCACCAATCAATATTGCATATCAAACCAGAATGTCTTAAAAACGGGCAAAATAGAGAATATTTGCCTTATATTGATTTCCTTTGCAAATTATCAAATGAATGTGGATATATGAGACACAAAAATAATTTTATGATGGAAGTTTATAAGAGATTTCAATTTAATAAAAATAATTAAAGACATTTGTACTTACTAGTATTAAAAGTGATTTAATTTTTTGTGAACAAAAACATTAGTTTTACACTTTAAAATGGACATACATTAACTTGAAAATCAAAACAAAATGAGTAATAAAAATGTGCCAAGTCTATGAAATATGAAGATAAGTTTAAACTGCACAGTTTACATATACTGTTATTGATTAATATTTACATGCATTACAAAAACAAAATAAAGAACCAAACAAAAATTTAAGAATAAAGTTCCGTAGCATAGCTGTAGCACGGAAAGATACACACACACACACACACACACACAGTATTTTGGTCCTCCATATAAATAAAAAGCAAGTGAAATAGGAAACATATTTGAATTAAAATTGTGTACACAATGTATATACCAGTGAAATATGTGTAAGGAAATAAATATGAATTGATTCCATCATTATATATTTGAGATTGATTTTATTGTTGAGATATTTTGAGTAGCAGCATTCGATTTTTAGGTGGAAACATCATGGTACTGGTTCACTAATAGTAAATACATACTTTTTCTCTTAAAGTTTTTCTTATGGTAACTTTTACTGGAACTTGATATGTTAATTTTTCCTGAAGTAATAGCCGAACATTAATTATTTTCAACTTTATCTAAGATATAAATCTGAACTAGGATATTTATAATGGAAATGTGGTAGACAGAAAAACTTTATTTTGCTCTTAAAAACTTCTATTTAACATGTTTCAGTCTTCTGTTTTATGGTAATACTAAAAATAACACTTAAAAAATTCAAGGAATGTTAGACATGAGACTCACTACAAAACGATTTGCAAAGTCACTTCAAATTCCACACTTGCTACAAATGGAATGAATGCAGGGCAATAAGGAAAATATGCAAATGCTTTTTATTTTTGTATCAATATATGATTGTGTATGCCAGAAAATATTGAAATTGTATGAACTGGTAAATTTGAAAGAAATACAAAATAAAAACAGGAATGGTAAAGAAGGATGCAAGGAAAATTTTAATACTGCTAGAAAGTAGACTGTTACCATTTTGCAATTCAAATCCAATAAATTTGATTTTAGTAAACTCGATTGAGTTTACTATTAGGTTGTTGCAAACATAATTGCAGTTTTGGCCATTAAACCTAATGGCCAAACCACTGTAATGGCCAAAACAGCAATTACTTTTGCACCAACCTAATAACAAAGTTCTAAGAAATGGATATACCAATCATTCGATTGACCCAATCGCCTTCCTTTCTTAGTAATCTTACTAAAATCTTAGTAATTTTTCTTAGTAATCCAACTAAAATCTTCGTTTTTTAGCAAATACTTTTAGACTTTAAATTCAAATATCTCTATCAGAATCTTCGTCAAGGAATATTCCTTCTATGTGAAATAACTTATGTTCCATTTATTCTGCTTCATGTAACGTTGGCGTAATTATAAAGGAGTTAACTACTCTTATTTAAATTGTATTTTTTCTACAGCTGATAATTTCTTTTTCTTTTTCTTTTTTTTTTTTTTTTTTTTTTTTGAGACAGAGTCTCGCTCTGTCGCCCAGGCTGGAGTGCAGTGGCGGGATCTTGGCTCCCTGCAAGCTCCACCTCCCAGGTTCAAGCCATTCTCCTGCCTTGTAATCCCAGCACTTTGGGAGGCCGAGGCAGGCGGATCAGGAGGTCAGGAGATTGAGACCATCCTGGCTAACACGGTGAAACCCCGTCTCTACTAAAAATACAAAAAATTGTCCGGGCGTGGTGGCAGGTGCCTGTAGTCCCAGCTATTTTATTTTTTACAGGAAACCACCGTATTGGGTAAACTAGCATGTGCATGTAGGAAATAACGAACTGACAAAATATTGATGATTCAATGTAAATAACCTCCTCCTGGCTAAAATAAAACACCAGCCTTATTAAGGCCATATAGTTTTCCTAAATAACACATTATTTTAAAATTTAAAATTCCCTCTACCACGTTATATGAAGCATTATAAAAGTAAAATGTTTTCAGATAGACCTGTAGCTAATATTATTTTAAAATTGGGCCCACAAATAACAAACACACTTTCAAAATAAATGAACATCATGAACTCTGACATTTGCTAATTTGCATAATAATAGTCAACTGGTTCGTCGTTCTATAACTTGGGTGAAAAAATAAACAACCGAACAAAAAACTTGAGAATAAAGCCCATACCGTAGTTGTAGTCCTTAAAAATACACAAACACACACACTATATTTGATCCTCTACAAGTTAAATCACATCACTACTCGTTGGATAAATGCAAACCAAAACCACAATGAAATATCATCTCATACCAGTCAGAATGGCTTTTATTAAAAGGTATAAAAACAACAGAATCTGGCAAGGCTGTGGCTAAAAGCAAATGCTTATACACTGTTGGTGGAAATGTAAACTAGTTTAGTCACTGTGGAAAGCAGTTTGGAGATTTCTCAAAGAACTTAAATCAGAACCACCATTCCACCTAGCAGTCCCATTACTGGGTATGTACCCAAAAGAAAACACATTGTTCTACCAAAAGGACACATGCATGTATGTGTTCATCACTGTGCTATGCACAGTAAAAAAAAAAAAAAAAAGTCATGGAGTTAACCTAGGCGCCCATCAACAATGGACTGGATAAAGAAAATATGCTATATATACACCATGGAATACTATGCAGTCATAAAAAGAATAAAATCATATCCTTTGCAGCAACATGGATGCAGATGGAGCCATAATCCTAAGCAAGTTAATGCAGGAAAGGAAAACTGAATGCCACGTGTTATATCTTATAAGTGGGAGCTGAACTTTGAGTACTTGTGGACATAAAGATGACAACAATACACATCGGAAATTATTGGGAAGAGGGAGGGGTCAAGATTTTAAAAATTCTCCATTGGGTACTATGCTCACTACCTGGGTGATGGAATCAATCATACTTCAGACATCAGCATCACACCATGTATTCATGTAACGAACCTGCCCATGTACCGCTGAATCTAAAATAAGAGTCAAAAAAAGTTTGAATCAATAGTGTGTACATAATGTGTGTGTGTGTATATGTGTATGTAATCAGTAAATATGTGCAAGAAAATACAACTGGATCCCATCATGATATATTTGAGATTGATATTATTGTTGGGAGGCTACTCTCTTGGGGGAAAAAGAAATTAGACCTTCATTATATCCCAAATCTGTGCCTATTTTGCACCTGTACCTTTACTTGGCTAGAGAAAAATTAAATTGAGAAACATAAGTTCCAAGTTGGTGCCACTTCTTGAACTGTCATTGATGTTAAAATTCCCTGTTGAGTTTGCTTCTCTATATTTTTAATGGCTATATTAGTCATTCTTCTTTTTTCCCAATTTTCTCACATCTCTTCACCATTCTTATGTATAGGGGCTGACCTTGCTTCTTAATTCAATGAGAAAATTCCAGGTCTCACAAAATATATTTCAAAACCTCCCCAACTCACAACTTCTCACTTACTGGCATTAGTGCCATATAGCACATCTCCCCTCTTGTTTTATTTATTTATGTTTTTATGAGAAAGTACAGTCCTGAGATGGGGAAAAGTCGTATAAAAGTATGACACACAACAAATTATCAATATTATTGCATGTAAAAGAATTTAGATTTTGAAGAAACAAAACAAGTGTTACCAAGTCCACATGACTTAGTTTCCCTGAACAGCTAAGGAGTTCTTTTCAGCACATTTATCTTTTCAGAACCTTCCTCTGTAAGAAACCTGTGGGTCACTTGTGCATGGCTTTGTACCATCTTGACCTCTTCAAGGCATTAGTACAACTATGTTTCTCTGTCCCTGGTATCCTCAGGATTACCCTCATCTGCATTTAAATATGCTGTTATTGCTCTGATATAAAAAGTTACTTCTTGGACCTCCCCATTGACTCCAGATTCATCTTTTTTTCTTGATTTTACAGTCTTTCCCGGCCATCTTTGTATTAAAACTATTCTTGTAAAAGCCTCTAATGACTGATAATGACTGAATATAGAGTAAATTCTCGGTATTCCTCTTGCGTAACCTTTCCATAACCTCTCAGCCTTATTTAACACTGTCGATTATTTCCTTCTCCTTGCAATACTTTTCCTAGACCATGCTTTCATGGTTTTCCTCCTATTTCACCACTACCCTTCCCTTTTTTCTTTGGTGCTTCCCTTACTTTCTCTTAATTGACTAATTGTGGTGATTCCCAGGGCTTGGTCTTTGAATTCTTCCCATTTTATATCCACATTTATTCCCTTGATCTTATCTAGAAATGTCTTCAAATATATCTCAAGTTTGTATGTCAGCATGGACCAGTCCTGTTAACTCGAGTCTGTATTCTGCTGCTTGTGTGAAATCTGCATCAGTTCCTCTCTTGAACATGCTGATCTTAACGTATCCAAAGCTAAATATCTGGTGTCCTCACTGTCATCTGATAGAGTTTTATACTTCATTTTCCTCATAATGGACACACAATAGAGTCATTCTTAGCTTTTTTCTTTCACATCCAAATCTATCTGATCAACAAATCCTGTTGACTCAACTTTCAAAATATTTAGAATCTAATCACTTTGGAAACATGGGATAATTAGGTTCAAGCTTAGAAGACACTTTCTTTTTTTTTTTTTTCGAGACGGAGTCTCGCTCTGTCTCCCAGGCTGGAGTGCAGTGGCCGGATCTCAGCTCACTGCAAGCTCCGCCTCCTGGGTTCACGTCATTCTCCTGCCTCAGCCTCCCGAGTAACTGGGACTACAGGCGCCCGCCACCTCGCCTGGCTAGTTGTTTTTTTTGTTTTTTTGTTTTTTTGGGGTTTTTTTGTATTTTTTTTGTAGAGAGAGACGGGGTTTCACCGGGTTAGCCAGGATGGTCTCGATCTCCTGACCTCGTGATCTGCCATTCTCGGCCTCCCAGAGTGCTGGGATTACAGGCTTGAGCCACCACGCCCGGCCAGAAGACACCTTCTATGGATTGTTGCAAATGCCCCCTACAAATGATTTTACTGCTCCCCCTTTTGTCACTCACAGTGTCTTCTTAAACCAGCAGCCAATATGATCTTATTAAAATGAAAGACAGATGCTAATGGCACTTTTCTCAAACCCTTCGATGGCTTTCTGTCTCTATTCTGAAAGCTAAATGAACTTTCCAAGTATTTCCTCTCCGATTACTCCATTCCAGTCTCCTCGGCCTGGACTACAGCAGGCATGGTCTTTCCTCACAGCCATAGACACCATAGACTTCTGCCTGAAGAAATCTGTCCCCACACTTACAAATGGTTTGTTCACTCACCTGACCCCAGTCCTTCTTCAGTCACAACCCACCCAACACTGGTTGCTCCTTTTAAAAATATGAACAACACCATCACCCACAGTTCCCGTTACTTACATTGTCTTGTTTCCTTCCTTTGTTCTTAACACTTTCTAAGATATTATATCATTACCTTATTATGTTTATTGTCATGGTTCGGAGATATTTTCACATTTTTACTTTGTATGGTGTGTATTTGGAGCACTATTTAACAAAATACTGTATTTGGAATCCAAGTGTTTATTATGGCTTTAAAAAAAATTAGTACATAGATTAAAAATAAATACATAAAGCTAGCCAAATAAATATACCTACATTTTGTGTTTTGCACTGATAATCCAAAGGATCATGTGACTGTAGAATGTTCCATTGTACTTGCTTGGGCAGATGAGGCAGGAGAGGAAGAGCAGGGTGACAGAGGCAGAAGCAGAGGAGGTGCGCAGCGAGAGGCAGACGGTGTGCAGAAACTCAGAGGATTCATATTTATCTATGTCATTTTTTTTCTTGGTTTATGGTTTGGTCTTAAGATATTCCATCACTTTAATTCTAATTTTCAGCAGCTAGAAATATTTATATTGCTAGCTAAATTAATATAATGTGGAAATATGGGCATTGTAAGCACCCAAAGGAATAAGAATTAATTTTGCTATGGAGTAATGTTTTAGATTTATCTTTCCCTTTGCATGGAATTTAAATCATATTCTCCCTTATGAGTACAAAATAGCTTACCTGCAAGTCTAACACACTTTGAATCAATGATTACAACTGATAACACTGTAAGTCATGTTTCAGAGCAAAACTGCTGATGTCTTTAAAATTAAAGTCATTGGCATAGTCTACTTTATGAGATAGGTATGACTGAGTTAGGCTCTTTCTTTGCTCTATGGATTTAAATTTTCAGTTTACCTTAAATTGAACTATTAGTAAAGAAAATTAATTGCAGTTATGCTAGTCTACTAAAAATAAGAGATCACTGGATTGCGTATGAAAAGGAATAATTTCTATTCTTTACGTGGCTTTGCTATCACCTGCAATGACATAGTTGAACTACAGCTATTAAGATATACTTTACTTTTCAAAGAGTCTGTGTTACATAACAGTCATTGATAACTCTTGTTTTTTTTTTTTTTCTTTTTGGTAGTGTTAATGCAAGATATTACTATGTTAAATCTTAATTTGCATATATCCTAGTTCATTTTTAAAAACATAATTCTTATAATTAAGACTGTAATGAATGTTATATCTTCAGTTAACCATGCTAAAATTTGTGCT
Source organism: Theropithecus gelada (assembly GCF_003255815.1). NCBI lineage: Eukaryota > Metazoa > Chordata > Mammalia > Primates > Cercopithecidae > Theropithecus > Theropithecus gelada. The sequence goes on from NC_037686.1 coordinate 60,774,938, forward strand.
GGTCTTTAGGAATGAGTGAAAAACTGTAAATTAAAATGTTTGGTTCTGTATTTGCTAGATTTGGATACCAGAGAAAGGTGTCCACACACTTTCTATACTTTTATAGAAATTACTGATTTAAAGTATGTATTTATATTTTTCTTCATGCATGCAAAGGTATTACTATTTTCGAAATGTTAATGTTTATAAATGAAAGAATATGTGTACTCATTTCAGAATGGGTGGAAATATAATTCAAGTTTAGACACTGGAATTTTAAACGTAATGATATTTACATTCTATATTTCCCTCAATGAAAACAATATATGAGCAGACAGTTAATGTCATCATGTCTTTTAAAAATAACTCTTTTCTTTGGATGTATATTTTATAAATTAAGTAAAAAATGAAAATAAGTGTTTGCTTTAACAAACTTAATTTATGCAAAACAATAAATATGTCACCATTTATTTTAAGAATAAGAAAACTACTAATTCAGTTTTGATAAGGTTAAATACTGCTAAAACATTGACTGCTAAGGAGGCATAGAAGGTTTTCTTATAAATATGATAATCTAGAAGATGGAATACTTAAACCTATATTATCTCTATACTTATAGTTGTCTGTGTTTCTATAATCTGTCTCTCTATTATCTATGTATCTATCCTTTGATCAAACCTTAATATGCATTACACGGTTTTCAGAAACACATTTAATATAAATTAAGTCTATTACCATCCCAAATTTTGGAATAACCCCCAATAAGTTCCTCTGTGAATTACAACATAGTTCTGAAATTCAGAAGGGATTCAAAGTGAGCTGTGGACTCTCAAAATTTGTTTCTTACATTAGACTTAAATGGAAATCTAATACTCCCCTACCTTTTGAAAGAATACAGAGTTTTTTTAAAGCAGAGTGTGTAGCCTGAGAGATTAATTTTGTCACTGGTACCGTTACAAGCATGCTCCCCTAGAACCAGGAAACATTGTGTGACATTCTGATCAAAATAATATATAAAGACTGAGACATACTATGTGATGAAGATTAAAAATTAATTATTCCAGGCTAATTCTTGACCTTTTACAGGAAAGCTTGTTAAATGAGATTTAATGGCATATGGAGAATAAAACATTTTCATGATGCATTCAAGAAGTGAGAGTATTTGCAGTTTCTAACTTGCAAAATCAATGCAAAAGCAGAATATGATTTAGAAGGCTTTCGGGTGATAAATAAGCAGAAAAAGAGAAGAAATCTAATAGACTTACGAACGCATACCAAAACATACTTCAAAATTGGCCTCACTGTGTATCGTAGACAGGAAAAAGCATCAGCTTGAGCCAAGCCATTTTTGTGCACCCTGTTACTAAGCTATCAATCACAGCCCCCACATGCCAATTAGAGGAGGCCAGGTGAGAAGTACCCACCTGAGTCTCCTTGAAAACTCCAGGTGGAAAACATTTTTAGTGTAAATGGAGAGTGCTATGGACATTTTTTAGAATGAGTCATAAACGGAAACCTAGTGTTCTTTGTACTTAGGCTTAGAACATCATTTTAGATGCTCCTCCTGGCTGAGCAGAGAATTAGAAACTGGAAATCATTTTCAAACAAACACAGTGCCGGCTGGCATGTAACTATTAAATTCATCAGGGCAATACATTTCAAATGAAATGTTTGTAGTATAAAAATAAAGTAAAATGGTTTTTACAATTCATGTACTGGTATTGCAATCTATATAGGTAGATAAAAAGGAATTGGGAAACAGTAAACAAACTATACATTAATTTAAACTAAAATGAACGCACACTTTCTTATATCTACTTCCTTACATTAAGATTATTAGTATCAAACTTACAAAAGGCAAGTGTGTGTATCTTAAAACAAAAATGCAATTCATAAGCTTTGAATATGCAATGAATAGATGTAGATATTGTCCTTATCGGTTGAAAATAAAATTAACAGGTTTTTGTATATTAAGATTGGGATTTCTGTTACAGTTAGAAAACACAATTTAGAGTCATGAAATAAAATTCCTTCCATTAAAGTTTTTGAAATAAAAAACCCCAGTTATTTACTATATGCCCTTCTCATTCCAAAAGTTGTATTTCTGAAGAAACCAGCCCTAAGGAGCTTAGTGCCCGATCAGAACAGCACTATTCACAATAATATGGAATCAATCTAAGTGTCCATCACTGGATGAGCTGATAAACAAAATGTATTACATACACATCATGGAATATTATTCAGCCATAAAAAGTGAAATCCTGTCATTTGCAACAACATGGAACTGGAGGATATTATGTTATGTGAAATAAGCCAGGAACGGGAAAACAAACGTTGCATATTCTTACATATACACGCAGGAGCTAAAAATATAATGAACTCTGCGATAGAGAGTAGAACGACGGTTACCAGGGGCTCTAAAGGGCAGCCTGCATGGGGGCGTGGATAAAGAAGAGACGGTAAATGGGTACAAAATTACAGTTAGAGAGAAGGAAGAAGATTTAGTATTTGATAGCACAATAGGGTAACAACAGCTAACAATAATGTATTGTATATTTTTAAATAGCTAAAAGATTGGAAATGGAATGTTCTTAACACAAAGAAATGATAACTACTTAAAGTGATGGATACCTTATTAACCTGATGTGAACAATTATGTATTCATAATAATTAAAAATTAAATCAAAAAGTAATATTATAACATTCACTCGCAAAGTCAGTTCATACAAACTACATAAATGGCCATCGAGAGTATACTAACAGATTTTCATATATTTCTGTAATGAAACATTACTGAAGAATAAAAATAATTTACTTATTAATAAATAGATTAATTTTACAAATATGCTGTGCAAAATAATATAGGCGTTAACGCAAAAGGACATAAGGAAATTTCAAGAAAAATTGAAATGGTCTAGGCCTTCAATTATGTTATAAAATAATAGAGGTACGCATTTGCTAAAACTCATTGAATTATACATTAAAATTTTGCATTTTAGAATATATTTTATTATATTAAATGTATACATTTATATTGAACATAAATATAACTCAACAGAATTTTAAAAGTAAAAGTAAAGCAGGTAGAACATTGGGAGGCTATTGTTCTAGTTCATCTGAAGAAAATTAGGGCTTGGACTAAGGTGGTCACGGTGGAATTAGGGCGTAAGCAGGCTAAGGATATGTTTTGGGAGTTGAGTTGATAGAATTTGCTAACGTAGACATACTCTTTTAGCTGAGGGAGATAATAAAGTAAAATAAATTTGTAGTCTTTTTCTATTTTCCATTTTTGTTGTAAATATGAATTCATCCACGTTAATAGTTACAACTATTAGAGATAATATTCATTCTGCTTAACTTTCATACTTATAAGAATATTTAATATATATATACACACACATTCTTATATATGCACACATGCATCTTGCAAACTATAATAGAACAAATAGAATTGCATTTTATAATTAAATATAACAAATAAATAGTTATATGAGTCCTTCAAAATGTAACAGATTTTAAAAAGGTATAGTTGTTCTTATATCAATATTATTGCTTTTTAGCATCTGACGTTGCAATATAATGTATTCCTCATTCTTATCAAAAGATCATTCAAAACATTTTGGCCTTTGTTCTTTAGCTTCATTAAAAGTCAAAAACAGTCTCTATTTGAAATGATAGCATATAGTTGAACTTACAGTAATCATTAGCACAATAAGGAACTGTGTAGCTAACTAGCCACTTGAGATAAACAAAGATAATCTGTACTTTAGGCCTAGTGAGCTGGCGAAAATGTTTCTTTTCTCCCACCTTGTTTATTAGGTCCTATTTTACCTCTTACACAAAGGAAACATCTCTGTATCTACAAATTGCTTATTCTTGAGATCTCTTGGAATTATGAGGACTTTCAGCATAGTTCACTTTAGAATTTATCAGTCAGTAACTTGCCCTATTGGTATACTTATCAAAGGTTCTGTTTAAATCAAGCACCTTTTCAGGATTCTAGTAAGATCCTACCTCTCCCTTAGTTCATTCTGCTCCATATCAGCTGTGTTTCCTGTCTGCTCCTGCCCTAAATTCAGCTGAGACTTCATTGTTACTACAGCTGGGGTCTTGCAGATATAACCACATTGCAACACCCAAAACAGCTCAAACCTTTTACAAACATAGTGCAGTAAAACAATATTATGCTATTTGAGAAATTCCTTAATTCTAGGTGTTGTGTATTATTCAAATCATTTGTCTCATGCACTAAACTCTTCTGTTAAAACTTGGAGAGAGTAAGTATGTTTTAACATATTTGGTCACAAATGTCTTAGCTAGGATTGGTTTGCTGAATTAATTTCTAGTGAGATATCAGAGAAGGGGACATGAGTCAATACATCTTGATGAGAGGAAACATTAACGTAATTCAAAGGCCTACCCTGACAGCCTTGGCCAGGTGTTGGGATGGGGTGGCTGGTTCAGGAAGGGGTGACCCAAAGACAGCGTGGACCACAGTGAGACAGCTCCAGCACAGAGCGACACAAAACAAAAAACAGCAACAACAACAAAAAAATAAAACAAACAACAACAAAACACAGAGAAGACCAGAGGTTGAAATAAGTGACGTTTGCAGTGCAATAAAGTCTGTGTTATTAAGATGAAATGATTTTAAAATCCAATTGTAAATGAGGACTTTTAAAAAATGCTACACCATTCCAAAATTTTACTACTTTATGATTCCCCTCTTATGAATGCTTTCCAAGTCACTCTTACTGATGTAGAACCCTTAGGTATATGATTGAGGTATTTAAATGCTCTCCAAATATATTCAAGACAAAAGTCTTGATATCATTTTACAGTTATGATACATGTGTGTCTAATATTTTTGAATGGCAATTATGTCTCCATTTGATGTTTACTGGGACGGTAAACTGGTATTTCTTAGGGTTTGCATGATTTATTTTAAAGTCTGGGATCATAGGTAAGGAAATAGTCATGAGTGCCAACCAGTTCCTCTACTGCACTGATTCTTTTGAACACTGTGCATCATAGTAACTGTCACCTGCCTTGTCAGAGTGCTTGTGCCCCAGCTCCTTTCCTTACACTTTCTTGGATAATTATCTTTGGAAAGTTAGCCAAGAGAAAGTGAGAACATGCTGCCTCTGGCTATACTGCATGTAGCTAATTTTACACCACTGTAGATTGGCATATTCATAGATGGGCCTTCTACTACGTTTTTCTCTGCAAATCAGCATCACGAAAACAGTAATGATTACACATATCAACGCTCAAGGAGAAACCTTCTAGCTTATACTTTTCAAAAATTTCTATTTGTGAAGTCGTTTGATTATAAGCACAATAAGAGGCCTTATTTTTTTTCTTATTAAATCTCACTGATGAGATATTTGTGTAGATTAGAAGACTCAGATTACCCTTAACTTTGTAATGATAGCCACAAATTCTATTTGTTTTCACATATTAATCCTGAGTTTGCATTAGCATCTTCACAGGATTTAATGCCACTTTACCTGTTTACTGAGTTAGAACTCAGATGGAAATATTTACAGGATTAATTATTAGTTTTATTTCTGATTTCCATGGATTTTATTATCCTAATTGAGAAAAACACATTAATAGAGCTCTTTGCGCATTTTGTCATAAATATCCAAATTTCTATTAATGTGCTAAAAAGCAAGGAAATATGATAAATATAAAGCCTCTTCCTCATAACAACGTTAATAAGAATTCAGAAATATCTTGTCCATCTGTGTATATCTATAAATCTCTATAGGTTTTGAGACCAAATGACTGGTAATATTGACACTTTCAAACATATGTAATTCTAATTTGGGAAAAATAGTTAAAATCAGAGGTGTTCCTGGAAGTATTTCTAGTCTGTGGTAATAGTCTAGTTCTTGGTCAATGATAAATTGAGCTGATCATGAAAACTTAGCTCAAAATCCAGGGAAATCTGAGAACATCCAAAACTCTCCATCTTCTACAGTTGTAGAATCCCCAAGTCCCATACTAACTATGCAATTGTAGTCCACAGTCACACATCACTCCTGGAGCTATCTTAGGGGAAAATAATTCAGATATATTAATAAGTGCATATTTAATCAATTAAATCCTAGTTTGACCTAAAAATGTTAAAGTGGACACTATCAATAGGGATAGCTAGGTTATGTTGTGGTAAAACATGAGACATTACCTCTGGCTTAGAAAAACAGAACTCGGCCGGGCGCGGTGGCTCAAGCCTGTAATCCCAGCACTTTGGGAGGCCGAGGCGGNTTAAAAAAAAAAAAAAAAAAAAAAAAAAAAAAAAGAAAAACAGAACTCAATTTCCAGCTTATACCATATCTTTTTCATACCTTAGCTGCAGTGATTCTCCCATGTTTTATTTACTCCAGAATCCACCCTGAAAAAGCAAACTAACTAGATGGAAGGATAAAAATAAGCATGGCAAAGCGTCCACCCATCTTTAAAACTTCTACTCAGAGGTGGCATCCATCACTTTGGTTATGTTGCTATGCCTGACGTCAGTGGAACAGAAAAGTGGGACCTCCATGACCTGGAAGTGCAGCACTTATTGGTAAACCATGATATACTGTATTATAGACACATATAGCACCATATCCCACTGGAATATTTATGTACTCAACTCACAAAAGGAAATTCAAATCTGCCTTTTAAAACACTGAGTATCTGATCCTCAGAAGTGTTTAATCAGCCTCTCTTCTTGTCTCAGGTTCCAGAAAGCGATTTCAACAGGTTTGGGGTGCATACGTTCAGGACCTGTGCCCCTTCACAGCATGTGTGTTGGGTTGATATGATGTAGTTGGTATCTACATGTGCTCAGAGGCTACACTCTTTGGGTTCACATACTAGCTTTGCACTAACCAGTTGGGTCCTAGGTCACTTAAGATACTCTCTTTTTGAACTAATTGCCTCTTTAAAAAACTGAATAATAATAGTTTCTACCTCCCTCAAAAGATTCTGGTGAGGAGTAAATAGATAAGCCTGCAAGGTGTGTAGAAAAGTGCCTAATATCTATTAAGCGTTCTTTAGTATTATATACTTAAAGTTTTAAAGTTTTGATTTACACAAACATGCATGACATCAACATCTGTGTTTCTTACACATGAATAGCCACATAGATCCACCAGTTGAGTACATCAGGTATTCAAAAGTGATTCACACTATATACAGCCTTTTGAAAACTACTTTTTCTATCTCAATTATTGTAAAACAAGGTGTATTATTACTAAAATATTTTTAAAATTTTTTTAAAATTTTAATTTTTTAATTTTTACTTTCTTCCTTCATGTCAAGGAAAAACTTTTTTAAAAACACGTTTTTAGTATTAAGGACAGCACTGAAAATGAAAATATAATAACAGGTGGCATTATTTAAAATGTACTAAGGTATGACTCAGTCATCATGCTAAAGCGTTATTTTACCTTATATAATCATGACTGTAATTCGACGTTTTAAATTCTAGGTAGTACGAACCCTATTTTATAAATGAGACCACTGAGGCTTGGAAAGCACAGCAGTTAGTCCCACAATGCAGTGCAGTGTGTGTCACAAGAATGGAATTTATTGCAGACAGTCTGATCTGGAGCTCATGCTCTATTCACCGCATTTACTTTTGCATATGATTTCATCATCAGGTTAAAACTTTACAACTTATAGAATAAAATATGATCACAAATATTTGTGACTTGAGTGTGACAAATATTTTTAAATCAGAAAAAGTAAAGCTATGAAATTACAAATTAAACAAATTGAACTCCATTAAAATTTAAAGTGTAAAGAAAAATCTCTTTGAAAGACACTGTTCGGAAAATATAAACACAAACCACAGCCTGAAAGAAAACATTTCCAAAAAATAAAAATGTGATGAAAGACTTGTATTTGAAATACAAATAACTCCTAAAAATAAGAAAACAGATGAATGAAATACTTGAATTGGTTTGTACAGGTTCTTCTCCAAAGAACATACACAAGTCGCAAAAAAACACATGAAATGATGAACGACAAGGAGTCATTATGAAGAGGGAAGTAAAATCCACCCTTCTATACCCATCAGAATGGCCAAAATTAAAAAAGCCTGACAATACCAAGTGTGGACAAGAATGTGAAGCAAATGAATAGAACATAGATTACTTATGGGAATGCAAAGTAGTACAGCTATGTTAGAATATATTTTGGCAGTTTCTACAAACTTAAAATTCACTTGCCATACACCACAGTAATTGTATCCCTAGGTATTTACCCAAGAGAAATGAGAGCATATGTCCCCACAAAACTTATATGCAAATGTTCACAGTATCTGTATTCATCATTCCTTAAAACTGGAAAGAGTCCAGATGTCTATTATATCAATAGATAAACAAACAATGGCATCTCCATAGGATAGAATATTTCTCAGCAGTGCAACTGAGTGAGTCACTGATATATGCAACAACATGGATGAATTGCAAAAGCGTTATGCTAAATAAAGCAAGCCATGCACAAAAGAGGACATACTATTTGAACTGTTTATATGTAGTTCTGGAAAAGCCAATGCTAGAGAGATAGAAATGAGATCGATAGTTACCCACGGCTGTGGATGGGGAAGGAGATGAACTGTAAAACTAAAGACAGGCATACAAAATTTTTCGAAGTGATGAGAATATCCTGTTATATTTTAATGTATTGCCTATATATGTGTGTATATATATGGACTCACACATATATTTGCCAAAACTTAAAAATTGCACACTTAAAATAGATTTTTAATTATATATACATTATATTTCAAGAACAATCATATTTTAAAAGTAAATTTATATAACATTTAAACAAAGATCACATATTTAAATAATTTTACATATCATATTATCCTGAAATAAAATAAAACAATGAAAAAATATATAATTAGTAGATCATTTTATATGTGACTTTTCATTATTGGCAATCTATGGTGTTTCAATAATTCCAAATTCTTATTTTATAGAAATGAATAAGAAAAAAAAACTCCAGTTAGTTGTGATTAAGAATTTTACCATTGGTCTGCCTCATTCTGGATCTATTTTTCCCTCTTATTATCCATACTTTGTGAAATTTTGAGGAGACTTTACAACCTCGTTTTATTTCTAATAGACTGAATTAGCCATCATCCCAGGATATTCTTAGTTCTTTTTAACAGAGTAATTATTCTTCCAGCGTTCTAAAGTGAACGCTTGCTGCCTATCACTGAAAATAAAGAAATTCTTTCTCCTTAGTTTTCTGCATCCTGCCACTTTCTGACTCTAAGCACTCTTTTTGTACAACGCTCAGCTGTCTCTGCATTCTGTTTGCACTGCAGGACTGTGGAGAGTTTTCTATTGACTTCTTTCTTAGGAAGAGAATCTTTCAAACTAAGTCTGTCCTTCAAAAGGACTCAGTAGAATCATGAATAATGTGAATCTTTCTACATAATATTAAATGCTCCCTTGCCTACTCTTTATTTCACATTCATTGTCATATTTTAAAATTCTCTTTTTTGTATATTTAACCTATGTTGATAGTAAGAATAAATTAGTTACTATGTCTCAGTTTATTTACTTCCAAATAAACGTTCTGCCTATATAGTGTATTTTGCAATTCATTTTTTACTGAGTCTTCCTAAAACTTGTGGTACATATCTCAAATATTATTGATTTCAGAAATATTTAATCCATCTTTACCCTTGTTTCATAATTGTATCATATTGCACAAATTTTATAGCATTTTGCCATATTAAGATGATCAAAACCACTTTTACCTTTTTAAAATGTCTATAATTATACTCTACAATGATCAATAGATTTATTCTGTTCAATCAACACTGATTAATAAGTTTATTCTGCTGAGTCTAAAATTTTTAACAACAACAAATTTCCCACTCTTTAAGTAATACTATTTATAATGCCAAAAATAATGATATAGAATTTCTTACTAAAAGTCTAGACTTGTATAATCTCAGAATCATTCATTTAAGGTTTAATCTAAAACATTTCAATAATTTGATAGGTTATATCTATCAGATCTATCATCTCTAACCATGTAATAAAATATGTGCTTGTGTGCCAAAGTGTTTAGGGATATATCAGCCATAGTACAAAATGAACTCTGGTAAATTAACAATAAAATAACATAGATAATTTCAAAATTATGTGAATAGTGGTAATTCTAGGTAAATAATAGTGTCTCTTTTTTGTCTCATTAATTATGAAGATCTTTAGTCATGGTAATTCTAATCTTAAAGGATTTAAGACTCAAGACTGTGCCACAGTCTTCAACTATTCTTTTAATAATTTAAACATCTTTACTTTTTAAACTCAAAGCCTGATAAATATTTGTGCAGCTTCATTTATACCACAGCGATCATAAAATGCAAGTGTTTAGTTCATTGTTGTCTATTAACTTTCAATAAAGTAACAGAATTTTGTTTAGATTTGAGTACATAACTGTAATATTAAAAAATTCAGATTTCTGAATCACATTTTAAAGTTAAATTATATAATAATTTTAAAAATATGAAAAGAACACGATTCCACATTGATAGAGTAGCTACTTTAATCCTCCGGATAAGTCTTTGTTCATCCGCATATGAATTTCTCTCATAGCACTAATTACCATGCACAGTGAATTTGACATTTTAGATTAGTTAACTTCCAGGTAATATTTTATAGGTGCTTCTTGTATAAATTAATCTTGCTTACAGTTAACTGCTTAGGACACTCCATTTATGTTCAGGAGATCTTCGCAAGACATTGAAGGAATTTATTAGTATTTATTACTGCTTATCTTTGCATAGATGTTTTGCTAGAGACAAATTACATTATTCTAATTTAGGTTAAAAAATTAAAAATCAAAGGATGGGAATTTAGAACATTAGAACAAGGGAAAATTAGGAAATGTAAAATAAAAAACATTTTGACATGGGGGGATTAAAATGGAAAAAATATTTTTAAGATTTGTTTTGGGCCGGGCGCGGTGGCTCAAGCCTGTAATCCCAGCACTTTGGGAGGCCGAGGCGGGCGGATCACGAGGTCAGGAGATCGAGACCATCCTGGCTAACATGGTGAAACCCCGTCTCTACTAAAAATACAAAAAAAAAACTAGCCGGGCGTGGTGGCGGGCGCCAGTAGTCCCAGCTACTCGGAGGCTGAGGCAGGAGAATGGCCTGAACCTGGGAGGCGGAGCTTGCAGTGAGCCGAGATCGGGCCACTGCACTCCAGCCTGAGTGACACAGCGCGAGACTCCGTCTCAAAAAAAAAAAAAAAAAAAAAAAGATTTGTTTTAAAACAAATTTTGTAGTCACAGTCGGTATGTTTTAATGTCACCTGTGAAATGTATGCAAACATTCTACCTAAGACTTAACTTGAGATATTTTAATGGTAATAACTATACAACCAATATTTCATTCTATGTTTCTACTAAATTTTTAAGATTATATATTTAATAGACTACATATTAGACTATAATAATTTAATATATATTTAATATATTTACATAGACTTTTTTGTTGTAAATTTCCCTCTTAGAACTGCTTTGCTGCATCCAAAATTTGGCACGTTTTGTTTTCATTTTGGTTCTTTCAAAGATAGTTTTTGATTTTCATCTTGATTTTTTCTTTGACCCATTGGTTTTTATGCACATGTGGAAGAAGAACAATGGACTCTAACTCACAATATATACAAAAATCATGTCAACAAGGATTAAAGATCTGAATTATAATGATTAATTAAATTAAAACATGATATATCTATAATTAAGATCTTTATTATGGTCTTTGTAATATTACTTATTTCTAAGCATTTTTGTAGCCATTTTTAATGAAACATGCTTTCATTTATTTTTGGATAGTTCATGGTTAGTGTATACAAATGCTACTGATTTTTGTGTGCTGATTTTGTATCCTGCAAATTCACTATTTGTTTATTAGATCTGACAGTTTTTTTGGTGGCATTTTGATGGCATTTTAATGACTTTCTATATATATTGCCTTGTCAGTAAATGACAGTTTCACTAATTCCTTTTCTATTTGAATGCCTTTTATGTCTTTCTCCTGCCTGATTGTTCTGGCATCTAGTACTACGTGGCACAAAAGAGGCAAGAATGGGCCTTCTTTTCCTGTTCTTGGTATCAGAGGAACGACTTTCAATTTTTCACCATTAACTGTGGATTTGTCATATGTGGCTTTTATTTTAGTGAGGTACATTCTTTCTATGCCTAATTTTTGAAAGTTTATATCAAAAAGTGCTGAATTTTGTCAATATTATTTTCTGCTTCTATTGAGAAGATTATATGATTTTTACCCTTCATGGTGTTAATGTGCTACTGATTTGCATGTCTTGAACTATCCTTGCATCCCAGGAATAAATCACACTTGGAATAAATCCACAACAGACTAAATCTTCTGTTGAGGATTTTTGCATCTCTGTTTATGAAGGTTGTGGTGCCTTGTCTGTTTACAGTATCTGGATAATGCTATACTTGTTTAATGAGCTTGGAAATATTCCCTCCTCTTCAATTTTTTGGAAGAGTTTGGAAAGGACTGACATTAATTCTTTTTAAAATTTTTGGGTGTATTCACCAGTGAAGTCATCTGGTTCTGGGCTTTTATATCATGAAATATATTAAATTACTAATTCAATCTATTTGCTAGTTATAGGTTTGTTCAGTTTTTTATTTCTTCATGATTCAATCTTGTTAGGTTGTGGATCTCTAGAAATTTATACACTTATTTTAGGTAATCTAATTTGTTAGTGTATAATTGTCCATTGCAATTTCTTATGATCCTTTGTAGTTCTGCGGTTTCAGTTGAAATATCTTCTTTTCATTTCTGATTGTATTTATCTATTCTCTTTTTTGTCTTGTTAGTCTAGCTAAAGGTTTATCAATTTTGTTTATTTTTCACAAAGATAATTCCTAGTTTCATTGATCTTTTGTATTGATTTTCTAGTATCTAAATCATTCTTTTCTGAACTTTATTGTTTCCTTCTCCCTGCTAATTGCACTTTGTTAATCGTTGTATTAGTTCCTTGAGGGGTAACATCAGGTTGTTTATTTAAAACTTTTTTTTTCTTTACTTAGACTTTTTTGTTGTTTTAAATGTCCCTCTTAGAACTGCTTTTCCTGTATCCAAAATTTGGCATGTTATGTTTTCATGTTGTTGTTTCAAAGATAGTTTTTGATTTTCATCTTGATTTTTTCTTTGATCCATTGGTCTTTATACACATGTGGAAGACGAAAAATGGACTCTATCTCACAACATATACAAAAGTCATGTCAAAATTGATTAAAGATCTGAAACTATAAAAGTACTAGAAGAATATATAGGAGAAAAACTATATGACATTGGCCTGGAGAGTAATATTTTAGATTTGACCCCAAATATTTCCCAATGGAAGCAAAAATCAACAAATGAAATTACATCAAACTGAAAAGCATCTACACAGCAAAGAAAATAATTACCAGGGTGAAGAGATAACTTATGAAATAAGAAAAAAATTGCAAATTATATATCTGAGGAGAAGTTAATATCCAAAATATATATTCATTTCATTTTAACTTGACAAGCTATAATTATACATATTTGGATGCTAAAAGTAGATGTTATGACATATGTATACAAAGTCAAATAATTAAATCACATTAATCAAGATATCCATTACCTCATATACTTTTTTTTTTTTTGGTGGAAAGGACATTTGAAATGAATGTGTTAGAAAGTTAGAAATTTCCAGTATACTATTAGTAATTATAGACACTGTGCTCTACAATTGGTCTCAAAAAAATATTATTCCTGTTAAACACAATTTTTTTCTTTTTTGCAAGAGGATCTCATGCTGATGCCCAGGGTGGAGTGCAGTGGCTCAATGTTGGCTCACTGCAGCCTCTACCGCCCTGGCTCAAGCAATCCTTCCAATTTAGTCTCCTGAATTTGGATGATTAGTATTGTTAAACGCTCCTACTACTCAAAGCAATCTACAAATTCAATGCAATTCCAATAAAAATAGCAAAGACAATCTTCACAGAAATAGAAAACAATTAAAATATGTGGTTAATCTTAATAAAGCATTTTGAATGAGAAATAAAAGGAAAAAGAACAAGTGGAATAAATACAAAATAAATTGAATAGAGAAGACCTAAACCTACTGAAAACAAAAATATATTGATTATGACTAGCATATATATAATAAAAACTTAACAGTATTTTTTCTTGCTCTTTAAAGAGCTGTGTGTCAAGATGAGATCATCGCCGATAAATTATTCCTTCAAATTTACATTATTACCTTTAAAGAAAAAAAATTCCAAACTTGAAAGTTCCCCCAAAATAGGTAACAGCAAATCTTCCCACATATTTCAGAAGGGAGGTATTATAATACTTATAACAAAACCTGCCAAGGAAATTACATTAAAGAAAACTATATGTCCAAACCAAAACTTCTAAGGAAAATAATCACATACAGTGTATATAAAATGGATGTTGTATCGTGGTCAATAAGATTTGTTTTAAGCATGTAATGTTTTTAGCAGAGACAATCAGGATAAGTTGCAATGAACAGGATATAGAAAAAAATAAATGATCATCTTAGTAAAAGCGGAGTAAGAAATTAATTATTTCAAACTGTTTTTATTCTAAAATTTTTCAACTGACACTGAATAAAAGAGAACTTCATTAAACCGAAATACAATATCTAAAATATAGATAAGATTATAATCAGTGCTAAAATACTGAGTGGTTTTCTTTGTTCAGGAAATCTATGATAATTGCAATCATCATTTCTATTTGGCACAGTATTGCAGGTCATAGCCAAAACAAAAAGTTAAGAAAAAAAATGATACACTTTGTAGCCTATTGATATAATTGAATATTGCACTAAAATAAAATTTAAAAAACACACTGAACTACTGATCTAACATTAACATGAATAAATCTCTCTGATAACACTGAGCAAGAGAAGCCAGGAAAAATGAGAATATACATTATTATTTTGTTATTATTATTTTCAGGAGCAAACAATTCTATTCCATATTGGTAGACACCAAACTGTATTTGAATTTCAAGGAACGGGTTAACTAGGAGAGAATAAAAATGAACCTCTTGCATTGATAGTAATGTGCTGTATAGTTGAGGGTTACATGACTGAAATTACATGTAAAATTATCCTCTGTTAAACTTGTATTATGTTTATCTGCTCACTTTAGTTTTTGTATTGATGTCTCGTCGCAGCATACATCTCCAAATATTTTGTGTTTGTTTTACAGTAATAAAGGCATAGCTTCCCACTGTAAAACACAGAGGAGGTAAGAATATGGGAGTGAGGAGGAAAATAACTAGGGTCATGAATAGTAGTCTCATGTCAAAGTGAGACTAAAGGGGATTGCTATTGAATACAGATAGTAAGAAAAGGCTCTTAAATTGCCAAGATTCTATCCTGTAAATAGTACTTAAAGGAAAACTATAATATGACACTATAGTTAATGTTTTGCAGTGCAAGTTTTAAAATGTCTAAGAGTTTTTGAAAATTAGTTATGTATATGGAAATCAATGATGCACCATAATTCTGTTAGGTACTCAGGCTAAAGACTTTAAGGTTTCATCTAGAGCACATCTGTGTATTAATAAATATTTCTTTCCTATCCAGGACCAAAGACTCCTGAGGCTGTACAAAGTTTTTAAACGGTTGTTGTAAAGGGGAAAATAGATGGCTGGACAACAGAAAATGCTCTTTTGGAAAAAGAATTCCTCTCGCAGTTGCAGTTTGATGAGAGGTTTTTCTCCTCGTATCTGTAAGCACTGCTAGCAACAGAAAATAAAACAACATTCTCCCTTCAGAACAGTTTTTGTGTAGGAGAGGCAGGGAGAGGGAATTAAGGTCTGCTGTTGAGAGATTCTCTAGCACATCTTAAATATCTAGGAGGCTTAGTAAAGCTTCAGATAAGTATGCCATTATCATTCAAGATGATAAATCTGAGCTAAATTTAACTTCCTAGCTTTCGGGCTACCCTTATTATTAAAGAATCTTCAGGTTCTTAAACATAAATATATACACTGTTATTATTAAGGGACTCTAAAGGCTTTAAATGTGTATTTATAAATAAACACACATATACATATCTATGTTGTATGTTGTATATGTGTATATATATGCACTATTTTGAATACCTTTGCAATTTTAGTTTGTATAGCTTTTTCTGTTACGTAAGCAGCATATATTTAGAGTATTTTGCTTATATAAATTCAATGTAGACATTAGTTTGAACAAACTCTAACCAAGACATTAAATATTTGTCAGCATGCCAGGTATGGATAGCCGTAAGGTTAGTGAGGTAGAGTGAATAAATATACAATGAACCATAAAGCAACTATTATAGATATACTATACTGAGGCAGATCTATTTTAGGCCTAAAGGATAACACAGAATGTTTTCTAGTGTATCTAAATTACAATGAGCATATCTTGAAGCTCTGAAAAGCCTTAGTGAGCGGCACCCTGTTAGATGCTATGGGGGAGCCAGTACTGTAGGATTGAGTTGCGCCTTCTTTGTGCCCTGAATATGAATATTCAACATTTTGCTATTTTTGGAGAGTTTTTTCCTCATTTAATTAAGGTATACATTGGACTGTGTATTTCAGTCTTGCATACATTTTTCTTGATTATTAAATAATATTTTTAAGGGATATGAATGGTGACACCACAGGAATTTAAACAAGTTTTGATCTCTGCTTGGAAATTTAAATTTTTTCAAAGATTCTTTATTTCCAATGTGACTATTTTTATTATACATTTATGTGAGAACTTTACTCAGAAATGTAAATGTGAGTGGAATAAATGAAAAATATAGGACAATTTTTTCTTTCAAATTAAGATATCAGAAGGAAATCAGATGTTTTAGGGTATAAAGGCATGTAGAAATCTTAATGTTCAGCATCTTATTTTTCAGACAGTGAATATGAAGCGCAGTAAACAGCACTTAGAGAATATGCAACTTGTATTAGCACCTAGTACTACTATATGTAATTGGTTCCTAGAGACAGTAGAACTGCCTTTAATTCAACTATGAATTGAACCAGATTCGTGGCTTTTACAATTCAATCACTACCAACCATGGCTCATTTTTAAAAATTCAAATTTTATTTAGATTCAGGGTGTATGTGTGCACAGTTCTTATATCATGTGATGCTGAGGTTTGGAGTACAAATTATCCCGTCATCCAGGTAGTGAGTATAGTATCCAGGAGGTAGTTTATCAGCTCTTGCTCTCCTCTAGTAGTAACCAGCATCTACTGTTTCCATCTTTTAATCCACATGTACCCAGTGTTTAGCCCTCACTTATAAGTGACAGCATGCAGTATTTGGTTTTCTGTTACTTTGCTTGGGATGATGGCTTCCAGCTGCAGCCATGTTTCTCCAAACTATATATATATATATATATATATATATATATATCTGTTAAATACATATATTTATGATTGTGCAGTATTCCATGATGAATATGCACCACATTTTCTTTAGTCAATCTACTACTGATGGGCACTAAGGTTAATTTCATTTCTTTATTATTGTGAATAGTGCTGCAATGAACATACGTAATACATGTATGTGTCTTTTTGGTAGAACAATTTATTTTCCTTTGTGTATATATCCAGTATTGGGATTGCTGAGTAAAATGTTACCTCTATTTTGGTTCTTTGAGAAATTTTCTAAATGCTTTTCACAGTAGCTGAGCTAATTTACATTTCCACCAACATTATGTAAACACTCCTTTTTATCCACACCCTTGCCAGCATTTGTTATTTTTGACTTTGGTGAGAAGCCATTCTGACTGGCGTGAGATAATATCTCACTGTAATTTTGATTTGCATTTCTCTGATGATTGTGTGATGTTGAGCATTTTTATGTGTTTGTTAACCACTTATATGGCTTCTTTTGAGAAGTAACTGTTCATGTCCTTTGTCCACTTTTTAATGTTATTTATTTTGCTTCTTGAGCTGTTTAAGTTCTTTTTGGATTTTGGATAATTAGACCTTTGTTAGATGTAGAGTTTCTGAATATTTTCTCCCATTCTGTAGGTTGTCTATTTACTCTGTTGATGGTTTCTTTTGCCATGCAGAAGCTCTTTAGTTTAATTAGATCCCACTTATCAATTTTTGTTTTTGATGCAATTTCTTTTGAGGGTTTAGTCTTCAATTCTTTGCAAAAGTTCATGTCCAGAATGATACTCTCTCTGTTTTCTTCTATGATTTTTACAGCTTGAGATCTTACATTTAAATATTTAATTCATATTGAGTTAATTTTTGTACATGGTAAAAGGTAGCAGATTCAACACTAGTCTTATCAAACTATCAACAGCATTTTTCATGGATTTAGAAAAAAAATTCTAAAATTTATATGGAATCAAAGAGGAGCCTGAATAACCAAAGAAATCCTAAGCAAAAAACATAGCCAGAAGCATCACATAACCAGATTTCAAACTATACCATAAGGCTACAGTAAGCAAAACAGCATGGTCCTAGTACAAAAACAGACTTAAAGATCAGTGAAACAGAATATGTTACTGAAACACCAGGGGATCAGTCTAGGTTCTGCTGCTTGCCACACGGAAGGCCAATTGCTGAGACAATGATTATTGCCAAGGAAGAAGGCTTCAATCATGTACTGCAACTGAGGAGACAGGAAATCAGTCTCAAATACATCTCTATGATGACTAAAATTAGAAGTTTATATAGCAGGGAAGAAACCTAACAATGTGTACAAAAACAGGAACTTGGGGTTATACTGTGTAAGAATAGATTTGTGTGAGTGTGCATCTCAGTGTATGTACCTGTGTTTGGGGTCTCCTAATAGGAGAACCTGGTTACTTTGGGAAGCAATACAAGAGCATAGTAGAAAGAAATGGCACCAGATCGACCAACAAAATCCTGTGTCACAATTTGCAAGTTATTTCACTTCTCTTATTTAAAATATTCTTTATTATAAAATGAGAATAAAAGTATCCCAATTAATATTTTTGTTATTAAGGCCAATAAAAAGAATGGGCAATACTATTCAAGACATAGGAATGGGCAAGGATTTCATGACTAATACACCAAAAGCAATTGCAACAGAAGCAAAAAATGACATATGAGATCTAAGTAAACTAAAGAGCTTCTGCAGAGAAAAAAGAAACTATCAACAGAGTGAACAACCCACAGAAATGGAAGAAAGATTTTACAAACTATGCATCCTACAAAGGTCTAATATCCAGCACCTACAAAGTGCTTAAAGAAATTTACAAGAAAAAAAAATAAACACATTAAAATTGGGCAAAGGACATGAACAGACAATTTGGAAAAGAAGACATAGATGCGGCCAACACTCATGTGAAGAAAAGCTCAACATCTTCTGATTA
Organism: Theropithecus gelada; assembly: GCF_003255815.1. Lineage (NCBI taxonomy): Eukaryota > Metazoa > Chordata > Mammalia > Primates > Cercopithecidae > Theropithecus > Theropithecus gelada. Next base: position 60,794,311 of record NC_037686.1, read on the forward strand.
TTAAAGAAACGCAAATCAAAACCACAGTAAGAAACCATCACACACCACTCAGAATCACTATTATTCAGAAGTCAGGAAATAACAGATACTGGTGAGGTTGCAGAGAAAAATAAATGCTTATACATCTTTGGTGGGAATGTAAATTAGTTAACCCATTGTGGAAGAGAATGTGGCAATTCCTCAAAGACCTAAAAATAGAAATACCATTTGACCCAGCAATCCCATTATTGGGTATATAACCAAAAGAATACATTGTTCTATAATAAAGACATAGACAGTTATCTGTTTATTGCAGCACTATTCACAAAAGCAAAGACATGGAATCAACCTAAATGCCCATTAGTGATAGATTGGGTAAAGAAAATGTTGTACTTATACACCATGGAACACCATGCAGCCATAAAAAAGAGCAACAACATGTCCTTTGCAGGAACTTAGATGGAGCCAGTGGCCAGTATCCCTAGCAAAGTAGTGCAGAAAAAGAAAAACAAATACTACATGTTCTCACTTATAAGTGAGAGCTAAATGATAACACATGAACATGTAGAGGGGAGCAACACACACTGGAGCCTATCAGAAGGTGGAGGTAAAAGGGAGAGGATCAGGAAAAAAATAACTAATGAGTATTAGGCTTAACACCTGAGTGAAAAATTAATTTATACAACAAAACTCCATGACACAAGCACATACCTATGTAACAAACCTGCACATGCACCCCCAAAGCTAAAAGTATTTTTGTTTTTGTTGTGGTTGCTGTTGTTTTTTGATGCATGCCTGGTAAGTATTTATCTCGGTATCTTGAGTATGTCCACATTCAGAAACTGAATTATTTTTACTGGACAGGCTTGATAAACAATTTAAAAAATGTAAAGGAGATTATAAATTGTTCAGATATATTCAGCCAATCTTATTTTTTTACAAAAGCTCAACATGTATAGCAGAATTAGTCTTTTGATTTTTATCGTTGATTGTTGTTCCCTTATTCACAGGTTAATCAACACTAAAGGTCGGCATACAAATTATTTACTATCCATTGCAATATTTGTACAGCTCCAGATCAAATAATGTTGCACAAAGTATACTCAAGTAAATCCAAAAAGCAGCAGCCCTATTCCCTACATTACTAGTATGGAACCTGTCAGTGTCCAATTACTGGTCAAGAAATGCTTTGACAGGAGATACACACACACACACACACACACACACACACACACATATATATTCTAACATCTTCAAGATCTGAAAAGATAGATCAGAGAAAAACACATGTGTAACACTGGATTATGTTCCTCCAAATGATAATGAAATGATACTATTGAAAAGCGTTATTTTCATAGAAACTAATTTTTCAGATGAGCAGAGCATTTTTAACTAAAGTTGAAAATTACTTTCTCAAATACTGAAAATAATATAACTGTATCTATAAATAGTCTTGGCAGAAAAATACAATTATTGACTATCTCCAATTCAAATATATTCTATCTTATTAATAGATAATCTTATTTGTTTTCTGTTAAAGTGTGTTTGCCTATGAAATAAACATAAACTTCCTTATGAATTTCTATATGAGAAGGATGAATCTGCTTTACAGAAGTGGCTCACTCAGTAAGTAGAAAAAATAATTGAAGAGTGAACTCAAATTCATAGATTTTTCTCCATATTACAACAACTTGATTATTTGATCTTCTTTAATTTTTTTATTCCATATTTTTATGTCTATGTTGAACTTGAGTAAAAATATTAAATGAAATATGTAACATAAAAATATATGAATTTCAATATCAAAGTGATTATTACTAAACTAATTATAACCTGAGACAAAATAAACAATATATTAATACCAAAATATTGCAAGTTATATGACCAGACACTACATAATTCTGTTAGGACAATACATAAAAACAGTAATGTTTAGTATGTAATTATACTTATCAAGTACTTTATGACTTATAAAAATAATTCATTATTTAAAATATAACACAAAGAGGAAATAAAAGTACAATGGCCATCGTTCATTAATATCAAGCACAACTGTGGCTTTAAATAGTCAAGAATATACTTTTACTTTTGAAATTAGAAAATAGAATGAAGGATATGAAATGTATTATCAGGGTCTACTAGATTTTATTTTCAATAAAAAAGATATTTAACATTTCTGTTGAAAAAAGAATGAGCTATTAATTATTCTCTTAATCTCATAGATGTATAGCCTTGATGGAGAAAATTTTAAAAGTACATTGAGATATAGCGTAGAATTGTGATTAATATTCTGTCCTTAGTTGCAACCTGCAAATGCCCCTGCTTTCTGCAAGAGTAGCTTCCAATCCTATGGGAATGGTAACTGAATCACATCTAGCAGGAAAGATTTAAAAAATGACCTTTCCTTGACTGTAGATATGGTCATGGGCACAACGACATGAATTAAAAGTGACCAAATAAATAAACCTCGCACATTTTTGTTGTTGTTGTTGCAAACTTCTGAATAAAAATCACAAAAATAAAAGGTTTGATGAACACGTCAGACCTGAGTCTCTAATTTGATTTTTGAACTTGCATCGGGTACAAATAAGGAGCTCATCCAATTTGACTTTATATATTCTTTAAAATTTTTATCACTTTTTAATTGTAATGGATTCTTTGGGGGAGCAAACAAAACCAAATATTCAATTGATCTTGTATCAGAATTTTGTATTTCTAATTAGTTTTTATTATTTTTTCTATTTTCTATTCATAATCAAAGCTGTTAATTCTATTATTAACAATGTGCTCTATGTATTAATCCTATTATCTGTACTCTATTCTGCTCCAAGTGTACTGATGTGAGCAAGATGTGGGATATAGCCCTGAATCTAATACTGTTTTTATAGTCCTGGGCTAGTAATTAGACTTCCACAAGAGTTTCAAAATGAAATACTAACTTATTCCCATTATATTATAAGAAAGTTTTATGAATACTTCCTCTTATTTGGTCAATAATTCTAGTTTAGTTTGTATCCAAATTTTAATGTTTCCTCTCACCCTGATACTATGAATCGTATGCCCAATTTCGCTGATGTTTGCTACAGAAAAATATGGGGAGATGATTGAAATTAGGCTATAGGTGCTGGAAATCCAAATTATTTTTTAAAGAGAAATTTAACTTTGGGACCCCATGTTTTAACCATTACTCTTTCTTCTAGAGTAAGATAGATTATCAAGAACAACAGTTGTGGGTAGAAGAAGCAACGGCAGGTCAACATTGTGGCATTATGGTATATAGTTCAGATTTCTAGGTACTTATGCCTTCTAAAATTGCAAAGCATAGTCACTTTATTCATACTAAATAAAACTCTCATTTTATTAGGTAAAAGATGATAGTTATGCAAATAATATATATTTTTTTGAGGCAGGGTCTCACTGGCACAAGGTGCTATTGACTCACACCAGCCTCAACCCTCCTGGCTTAAGCTATCCTCCCACCTCAGCCTCCCAAGTCTGTGGGATGACAGGCACATGCCACTGTGCCCAGCTAATTTTGTTTATTTATTTATTTATTTATTTTTGTAGAGACATGATCTCTCTATGTTGCTCATGCCAGTCTCAAACTCCTGGGCTCAAGCTATCTTCCTGCCTCAGCCTTCCAAAGTGCTGGGATTACAGGCATGAGCCTCTGAGCCCGGTCCATGGTAAATCTTAATCACATGGAAATTTGGGCAATTAAACAATATGCAGGTGAGAACACTTTCATTGTAACACATACGTAATATAGATACATATATACACAATAAATATCTGTAGGTAACACATACATATATACAAGATAAAGGTGGCATTAATGATTGGTAAAAGACAAAATTTTTGAAAAACAGTATTACAACGAACCCACCACTTGGAAATACATTAGGAACCAATGTGACTTCAAGATGTTTTAGCAACTTAAATGTTAAAATGTGAAGTCACCTGAAAAAGAATATTCAAGTGAAGCACTGTATAAGTAAAATGCCCAAAACAGAACTATCCAGGACAGGAAGGTATCCAGTAAATTGTTGACAGTGTCTCCTCCTTCATATGATGAGGAGATGCACCCACCATTGGCTGAGACTCTGAGACTGATAGATCTCCTCTTTCTTCAGTGTTTCAGATTTCCTAGACCACATAGCTAATTGATTTATTATGCCAGGTTATGTGTAAAATGATTCACATTTGTTCACTTGTTGTATGTTAGAAAACCAAAATCTCCCTTCTCTTTGCTTTTACAATTCTGACTTCAAAGAGCGTGAGTTCCTTCTTCCTCTTCCAAGCCTGCACCCATTTTTTGTTTTGGAATAAATGACAATCCTTCAGTGAGAAAATTATACATGATTTTATGTTGTTTGAAGAATGAGTATGAATAGGAGATAGTTGATACATGGCTAAAAATATGGATTCAAAGAACCAGGCTAGAAATATATTTGGGATCAAAAATTAGAATTGACAGGGTTAAATTTCCTTTGTGAAATAATGTAGGGGAGTGTGTAGATAAATAACCAAAAAGGCTACAGGATCTAACTTTGAAGGACATTATTATGTAGAAAGCAAGAAAAGGAACAGAATCTCATGAAGAAAAACACAAAGAAATTACAAGTCTAGGAAAATCAAGAGAGTGTCAGAAACTGAATAATAAGGAAGAGAAAATTTAAGAGTGAGTAACTATCATTGCCACAGGAAAGCGAGGGAGCATAACCACCATTTCAGTGGAGAATTCATTGGATTTTGTATTAGGTGAAGGCATTAATGATATTAACAGGAACAATCTCAGTGGAGTAGCAGAGGATAGAGGATAGATAGGTTGTAGTCAATGGAGAGAATTTGTTCTACTCCACTTCAGACTAGAGCTTAAGTGTTCTGTTTTTGTTTGTTCAGAGAAGTGCATTTTAAGGGGTACTTAGAGACACAAGACCATGTACAGAGTACAACGATCACGATTTGGAATGATGAAAAATGCTTGCATTATAAGAAGAAAAATAGGAGAAAAATCTGAGGCTACTTTGGTTGGAGAAAAAAGACACGAGATCATGAATAGTTATCTAAAAATATTTGCAAGACTTCTACATGTAATAAGAATTAGATATGTTTTTAAAATGCCCAGAAGAAACCATTAGAATCATTACTTTGAAATTGAAAACATATATCTGACTAAATAAAAAATATAATAAAGATGGAGCAAAATGTTTCCATTAGCTCCTCATTTCAACGGGCAGATCTTATGTATTCCCAAAATAAAGCATAAGGAAAATATTTTATTTAGAGATAGACAAGAAAATACTCAAAAGCAAATATTGTAATAGACAAAAATAATATACATTTATTGTATAGGATATATCTTGAAATGTTTATACATTGTAAAACGCATAAACTGAACTAATTAACATATGAATTACCTCATATATTTATCATATTATTGTGTTGGGAATACTTAAAATCTACTGTCAGTCATTTTCAATAATACAAACTTCAGGTAGATGGGAGGAAAAAGTTTAAGAGATCTATTCTTTCATACAAGCAAGTCACTATGATGAATAGCAAGACTCTTCTCTATGTTCATTGCTCTCTTCCACACTTCCGGAAGTGAAAATAACCTGCCATCATTTATAGAGGAAATCGACAGCCCCCAACTTCAAATGTCCACAGCATAACTCCTTATCACCACAGATAATATTGCAATGAAATAATATTCTTTTGCTGGCTTCCCGAGAATGTTTAATTTATTATTATGGAGAAAGTACTATGTTGATAGACTCTGGTATATACTTCTATATGTGGATGTGAACATATACTGCTAAGATGTTTTCTCTATCTTTATTATATATTTTATACTTTTATTATGTTATTGCATATAGCATGTTGTCTTCTCTTCAGGGACTTTGTGCTGATTAGAAAAACAAAAATAAAAGAATATAATGCAATGCAATATATTTTATATTATCTGTATGGTTGCAAAACATTTATGAACAATGGAATTTCAATTATTTTTCCTGAAGAGTGAGGGGGAAGGCTTATTTTTGATCTGGAAGAGATAAAAGAAAAAGTAATCTTTAAAAGGTAATTTACAGATGGTAAGGGAGATTCTCAGCTATTGGGAAGGAAATTTGAGCATGGGCAAAGACAGCATTAGGAAAGTCAGAGCAAGCTTAAAGAACTGAAAGTGGTTTGGAATGGCCAGAGCAAAGTGTGTGTGAAGGAAAGCATGTGTGATGAGGCTGAAAAGCTCAAATGTGTCAGATTGTGAAGCCATAGGAGCCCTTTGGCCTTTAGGGTGTAAATATGAGATGAATATGAACTTTTAAAACAATGGTTAATTTTAATAAAAGTTAATAATATAAAGATTCTGAATAATGGACATTGGGAAAATAATTTCTAGACATAAAAGTACCTAAAAATATATTAATTTTCTATTTAATCTCCAAATCATGACAAGCTGTACAATTAAAATTCAGCAAAGTAATTTATGTCTTTTGAATTTGTTTCAGTGGTTGGACTAACATTGTTTTATAAGGTCTTTTTTTTCTTAAGAAATCTTACATGGGAAGAAAAATGGAAGGACAACAGCAATTGAAACTGACGTTTGTTATTAGGCTTAAACACAAATTAGTGCACAATAAACTGTGCAATTCTTTGGTGGCACAATAATCATACTAATGACCCACAGTTGACGTCAATTATTATGAGTATATTACAAAGGCATTCACTTGCAAATTGCTGCCAGATTTATGAATTATCTAAGCAGATCAAATGCGATCTTATTAAATGTGCTAATGATGTTTTAAGTGGATAAGGAAAATCGGAAAATTCACCATGAAACCCTAAGTTTTGGTAACACATATTTTCTTTAGCATAAGAAAATGGGCCCTTGTTATTTTCAGTTGGCAACAATAAATTGTTTCAAAATCAAAAGCAAAGAAAATATATACTCACTACTGTTTAGGCCCTTAAAAAAAAGAATTAACATAGTTCATGTGATGTATGCAAAACTAAATTATAAGTAGAAAAATCCATAAACATTTTCATGTGTAGAATGATATGCATACATTTACTTTAACTATATTAAGATATGTTGCAAATAAAATTTCAATAAAGCAAACTTCACATTTAAATAAATCAACCTATTATGAGGCTGGTAAAAAACAAAGTCAATTAATTCCATGTAATTTGTGTAACAAAAAGTCATATTGTTATTTTATTTGAATTATAGTATTTAAATACGTGGTTTTATATACTGTGAATGAATTATTTTATAAATAATAAAACATTACATATGTGAATATTTACATAAGGAGACTAAAACCAAAGAAGAAGATGTACATAAAAAGAGAAAGGTGACTTTGGGAGTCTGAGGCGGGTGGATCACGAGGTCAGGAGATCAAGGCATCCTGGCTAACAATGTGAAAGAGTGAGACTCTCTCAAAAAGAAAAAAAAAGAGATAGAGAGAAAGGTGAATGAGCAGCACTAAAAATTAACATCCAAATGCACATGTCCATTGAGAGCAATTTCTGAAACAGTAACTGCAGAGACTTTTAAATAAGCTTCTGAAAATCAGGAACCTGGTATTTGATCACTGCTTGAAAATATAATTCCTATATATATTTATTTCATTTCTGGATAATAGTCTCTATCCTATCTCTTTCTCCATGCAAATAAGTACAATATTTGGATTTTTATTGGATTAAAGAAAATCTTGTCTCTACATCTCCATATGACTAACTCCATACACATAATTCAAATTCTCACATTATTCTGATGTACTTAATTGAAAATGGATGATTGTTTCATAGGCCTAGGGAAATTTAGGAATTTTCCTGGAAGAGTACAGATGATACCATTTTATAAGTTAAAAACTGATAGCCATTTTTCAAAGCTGATTACTATTTCAAGCAAAGTTTGTAAAAAGTTTCTAATACAGCTTCAAAATTTTTCTTTGAGAATTGTTGTGCTTTCCTTGTTTTTTCTACATCTCAAATCAATGAATGTAAATGAACTTATATTTGTGATATTTTTGTAGCTGAAACAAATAAAAGTGTCAATTCCTTTATGACTAACATATGAATTATAGCTTCGGTAATTACTTCTGTGGATACTTCATTTATATCATTGTATAGTCTCTACAGAAATTACCCAGCTTCTAGAAATCTGCACGACATAGCATCTTTAATTTATATACCTACTTATATTAAATTTGTTTCAAAACTTTTGCCTCTAGAAATCTGCATTCTTACAATCATTTAACTTAAAAACCTGTGCTTATGTGACAAACCATATTTGGTTAGTAATGCAAATAGCAACTAACATACTTTAAAAAGTAATGATAGGTAAAGTGTTAAATTATTTAAAATTTTAATAAGTGTACTAGTATTATTAATCAAATACTGAATTGTTTCTATATCTAGCACTGATATGCTAACACATGCTGGCACTCAAATTATGTGTAGAGTAAGTGCATGTAAGTAAGAATGTTAGAAGCAAATTCTTCTAACGAAGTCAGTCATGTTTTCTTTCTTGCAAAAATCCACAGAAAATAACATTCTAGTCTGAGTTTTCTAAATCACATAAAATGGCAACTTTAAACCACAAATTAGAGAGAAATACTATTCCAAAACATCCTCATTTTAATATGCTTCTTTATTTTTGGCGTTAACATTAATTTTCTTTATTCTGGCATATGAAAGCCCAGAGGGTGGCCATGCCTCATTGCCTTAACATATGCTGCTTCAGTTGCTGAAAATAATATGAGGCAACAGATTAAAGGGGGGAAACACAGTTTCTACCTAGGTGTAATCAAAAGCATAAACTTGGAAGATCATGTTCAGATAAGGTATTTCGAATCTACGTGTCAGGATGAGAAAAGCGCATTTAAAAAATGATCTCAACTCTTGTTGATTAAATGCCTCTGGAAAATGAGTCTTTATTACAGAGATGCTATGAAATGATTCCAGAAACACTTAGACTTTACGATAAAGAAAAATTTAAAGTAGACTGTTGCAATGTAGTAAATTTTTACTTTTCTCTGTTTAAATATTTTAATAAAATATGCCTGGAAGAAACTCTTACATTGCAAATGCCAATATTACCTTAAAATAATACAGAGAAAAATCTGGACTTTAAAAATAGGGTTTTTTTAAACATGAAATTAATTTAACAGACCTCAGAAAAGATAACTTCTCATTGCAATCTGTGAAGCAATGTTAAAATCAGAATCTGACAGAACTATACTTATGAGAATGTAACATTGTCATTTCAAACTAACTCATCTGCTGGGAAAGAAACAAAAAATGAGCAAGCTGAACAAATATTATAAGAAAATAATTTGAATCAACACTGAACCAGGCAAGTGGTGATGATATGAGAGGTCATGACCCAGAGACAAAGGAAGGAGCAGAGATACGCCTGCAAACTCAAAAGCTGCTTTTCCCAAGGAAGGATTTTGTTTACCCAAAAGCTGTGCAAGGGAGGCTACAAAGGCTGAGTAAAGTGCTTGCTAATCTCCTGGGTCTGTGATGACAAAAGATGAAATTCAGAGCCCATTAAAGAAGAAACCTGTGAAATATGCCAGAATTAAATTTAGGATTCTTGAAGGACTGCACATTAACAGTATGTGTAAATCAAAAAACAGAACAGCTCCCACAAAGAATTAAGCCCAGAATAAAAGTATATTTTATGTGTGGAACAAAATTAAACATATTAAAGTGAAATCTGACAGAATACAAAAGAGATACTGTGAAAGCCCTAATAGCTATTGAAACATTTTACACATGTGTCTCATACGTTAATAGAAGCAGCCAAAAATATCATCATGGGGACTGGAAATGTGAACAATATGATTCAAAAAATTGACCACATTGACATATATGGAATGCTAGTTGCGGTGAATAGAAGGTCTTTCAGATGTGTTAGAATAGTCACCAAACCTAATCAGATGTAGGAGCATGAAGTTATTCTCCATAAATGTCAGCAAATCAAATGTACACATGTTGTGGTACCCGCTAACATATTTAAATGTGTGGATGCTGCTTTAGTCATGGTAAGAAGGAAATACACTCAAATACATAAGGCAGATGGAAAGAAAGGCTAGAAATAAATGAACAAAACAACATCTTGAGAAGAAAGCAAAAGAAGTCTGGTTTAATCCAATGCATACGCTATTGAAATAGAAAGCAGTATTCAACAGAGAATCAATAAAGCCAATTTCTAGTACTTTCACGAGACTAATAAACTTAATAAAACTCTAATACAACTGAGAAATATATGGAGAGATGGTAGAAATTTTGAGCATCAAGGATGAAAAAATGGCCATAAGTAGTAGTTCTAGAGACAGTATAAAGATGAAAATAAGGGCCGGGCGCGGTGGCTCACCTCTGTAATCTCAGCACTTGGGGAGGCCTAGGTGGGCGGATCAAGAAGTCAGGCGATGGAGACCACGGCAAAACCCCGTCTCTACTAAAAATACAAAAAGCTAGCCGGGCGCGGTGGCGGTGCCTGTAGTCTCAGCTGAGGCAGGAGAATGGCGGGAACCCGGGAGGCGGAGCTTGCAGCGAGCTGAGATCGCACCACTGCACTCCAGCCTGGGCCACAGAGCGAGACTCCGTTTCAAAAATAAAAGAAAGAAAACAAAAGATTAAAATAAGAGGGTCAGACAAGTTGATACTAATAACTTTGAAGATTTGATTAAGTTGAAAAATTCCTTGAAAAATACAACACCTAGTTTGACTCAAGAAGACAAAAATATATCTTTTAAATAAATTGTATCCTAATTTAATCATCTTCCTACAGTGAAAATTCAAGCTCAAAAAATTCACAAATGAATTTTTACAAACACTAAAAGAAAAAATAATATGTAACTTAAAAATTCTTTGAGATATTTTTTAAAAAGAAGAAACAATGTCCAACTATTTGATGAGACCAGAATAACATTTATAACAAAACATATAAAGACATAACTCAAAAGTTAAATTGAAAAGTAATATTTACTATAAATATATCTTCACAAGTCATGATAAAAAAAACTACCAAACTTATTTCAGTAATATGTCAGCTTATGAAAATAAAAGCTATTCATTATTCTGTCAGACTGAAAGAAAGCCATATGATCCTTTCAATTGCCACACAATGGCATTTGATAAAGTCCAAGTATATAAGCATTCAAAAAATGTTTAACAAACTATGAATGCCAGGAACTTATATCATAGGATAATGCCTGTATTGAAAAAAATAGCTGCAGACAAACCTCATGTTCATTCATGAAACTTTCCCCCTGAGAAATTAAGAATAAGAAAACACTGTTTTCTGTTAAAATTTAAAGATGTTAGCTAGTTAAATAAGGAAAATAATGTAAGGTCCAGAAAATAAGTAATAAAAATATCATTTCTCCAGAATATATAATTGTATAAGTTCAAAATTCAAAATCATCTACAGATAAATTCGAATTAATGAGTTGCTGCCTTATGAAATAAAAGAATCATATATAACAAGTGAGTATATCTTTACAACAACCTTAAAATTGCCCACACTCAATAATTCAATTATAGAATATTATAAATCCCACTTGTATCAAATCCTATATTACCTTGTCACACCAAGTATTAACTTTGCCACTCTGTTTGACATTGCAAGCCACCAATCCATGTCTGGTAATTTTAACCTTCTGACTTTATTCTATTTTTATTTTCATAGCACACCTCTCTTTGTAACTATATACATTATTTATTTATTTATTGTATATTTAATTTATTATCTGTCTTTCCCTAAGTTCCCTGTGGATGGGACTTATGTTTGTTTTATTCATTGTTGTATCTCATATATATAGAACTGTGTTTGGTACATAATAAGGACTCATTTCTGTAAGGGATGTTTGACAACGTGGGATACCACTAACTCACTCTGTTATCATTGCCACTCTGTAGGCTCTGAAAAGGTGAATTGAATTACGTTATTAAAAAAGTTTGTACAGGTTGACTCCATACCTTCTTTTTCCCATCCTTTTATTTTCTATGTTGTGTTCAGAATAAATTTCCTAATACAATCTTTATGAAACTATGGTCTCAGGACAATAGAGTAAGTTGAAACAGAACAATGTTTCACTAACAATAAATAGAAAAAAGTCAGGTAAAGTACCAAAGCCTGGTATTTAAAATATAGATTTTTAGAAGCAACAAGGGCCAAATGAAATAAAATTTCAGAGTGAGAACCAAATTAATGAAATATCTTTCAAAATTCCAATGGCATTTTTCACAGAAATAGAAAAAAAAATCTTAAAATTGCATATGAAACTGTAAAAGACCCTGAATAACCAAAGTAATCTTGAGAAAGAACAAAACTGGGGACACAATACTTCATGACTTCAAACTGCATTACAAGTATATACTAATCAAAACAGTATAGCACAACAGTAAGAACAGACTCATAGTCCAACAGAGCAGGATAGAGAGCCCAGATATAAACTAATCTGTATATGGTCAAGCATTTTTTGATAGGGATGCCATGAAGGCACAATAAGAAAAGGATAGTTTATTTAATAAATGTTTTTGGGAAAACTGGATATCCATATGCAGGAGAATAAAGTTGGACCTTTTTCTTATACCATAAACAAAAATTAACTTGGTATGGATTAACGACTTAAACTTGGGACTTGAATCCATAAAACTCCTAGAAGAAAATAGGTGAAAAGCTCCTTGACATTGCTCTTGGCAATTTGGATATGACACCGACAGTACATGAAACAAAAGCAAAAATAAACAAGTGGGGTCATATCAAAGCACAACGTTTCTGGTCAGAAAACAAACAAACACACACAAATCAACAAAACAAAATGATAATCGATATAATTTTTAAAATATGTTGCAAACCATATATCTGATAAGGGTTTAATATCAAAAATAAGGAACTCATACAATTCAGTAGCATAAACAACCAAAACAAACAAAAAAAATTGATTTAAAAGTAAGCAAAAAATCTGAATGGGCACTTTTCCAAAGGTGACATACCAATGGCCAACAGTTATGTGAAAAGATGCTCCACATCATTATGCATCAGGGAAATGAAAATTAAAACCACAATGAGAAAGCCCTTGGATCGGTTAGGATCTCTAATATTAAAAAGCAAGAGACAACACAAGTTGGGGAGGGTGTGGAGAAGAGGGAGCGCTAATGCACTGTTGGTAGGAATGTAAATAGGAACAACCATTATGGAAAACAGTTTGGAGGTTTCCAAAAGCTTAAAACTACCATATGATCCAACAATCCCACATCTGCGTATATATCTAAAAAAAAAAAAGTATCAGTATCTCAAAGATGTATCTGCACGTTCATGTTTATTGCAACATTATTCACAATAGTAAAGATATAAAAACAACCTAAGTTACCATTTACATGTGAATGGATAAAGAAAATGATGTGCGCGTGTAATAGAATGTTATTCATCCATAAAGAAAAGAAAATCTTGTCATCTGTGATAACTTGGATGAACCTGGAGGACATTTGCTAAGTGAAATAAGCCAGACACAAAAAGACAAATACTGTATGATTTCACTTACATTTGGAATCTTAAAATGTTGAAATCACAGAAGCAGAGAGTAGAATTATGGCTGCCAGAGGCTGGAGGGTGGGGGAGATGTCCAGATGTCAATCAAAGGGTCTACACTTTCAATTGTCAGATGGGGGAATCTCATGTATGGCATGGTGACTATGGTTAATAATGTCATATGATAGATTTGAAATTTGCTAAGAGAGTAGATCCAAAGTGTTCTCACCACAAAATATTGTTAACTATGTGAGATAATAGTTATATGAATTAGTTTGATTGTGGCAATCATTTCAAAATGTAAACATATGTCAAATTATCATGTTGCATAACTTAAGCATATACAATTTTTATCTGTCAATTATTCCTCATTAATACTAGAAAAAAATGAAATTTCAGAGTGAGAACAATGATTTAGAAGTGAGTGAGACAACGACCACCAGAAATGTTTTCATTTTCTAACCCTGGATGCTTGGACATCGTAGAGGAGTGCTGCTATGTTTCTCTTTGGAGAAACAGCTTTTAGAAGGTTCAGAGGGCTGCAGTAACATATGGGAAACTTGAAGGGCCTCAAAGACAAGGATGGTTTCCGTGACAGGTTCTTTTCTAATGCTAACATTATGCAGAAGAGTGCAGAGCAAAGAAACAGGCGTTTGAAAAATAGAGCAAAATACTATGAAGTATTTCAGTACTTAAATGTAAAAAGTCACAGCTGATGGAACGGATTCTGCAAACAGAATGTACAAGATATGCAAGAAAAACAGTGTGTACTGACAAAGAACATAACTTGATTTTTCCTTTGGGAAAATATATTTTGTTTGGGGGCTACTAGAAGTTGGGAATCTGAGCTTGATTATTCACAGATTTCTTTTGGGGGATAAGAAATCCAGCAATGATTTTGGTGTTCAAATAGGGTTACTGTGACAACATTGAAGACTTGGATATTCTCAAACACATGATCAATCTTTCCTTCAAGATACTTGGCCTAGTTTGACTCTTCATGTGGTGGGATGCTAAAGAACTGAAACTCGGGAAGGCATGAAGGGAAACTGCCTCATCCTTCAGGACTAAAGAGACAAATGTCCTCCATGCTGACGATGGAAAGTCCTTGAAAGACACACCCTATGATTGAGAACAAACCAGACAGAGAGGGTCTTCCAAAAAACTCAAACCCAGGCCTTACTAAGTTATTTCTTTGATATGATTGAGTTATTCAGCTTCTTATCAACCTTCCAGCTGAAGAAGCAACTCACTCTGGAGAAAACATAATCTTATCTCATGTTCCTTAGCCTCCAACACACAGAAAACAACAAAACATTTTTAGTCATTGCAAGAAGTATATTTTATTAATAATGAGAGGAAAGAGTATACAGAAAAATAAATGAACAGATGGCTCAGCTACTAGATTTAGTAGAAAAGGGCTTTAAAATAAGTCTAATTAATGTGTTAAAGGAAATGGGTAAAATACAGACAAAAATATAAAGATGATAAATTAACCACAGAAGTGCCATTGATGACAGAAGAATGATATAGACATGCTCTGATAGACAAATAAGATATCAAGAATTCAAAGCTTAAAATGTGTGTGTGTGTTTTAATACCATACTGGGCATAGCAGAACACAGACTTAGTAAAGCAGAATGACATATGTATAACAAATGTACAAATTTTAGCACAGACAGCAAACAAGCACCAGAAAAGTAAAATATATAAGAACATGTCAGACATGTGTGACAGTCTTAATAGTTATAATATACTTTTAATTGGGATACAATAAAGAACATGAAGAGAGAAGAGAACAAAAGCAACTTTAAAAAGTTAAAGCCCCAAATTTGCAAAACTTCATGAATCCACACACTAAGCCACAATTTAAGGATACTCTAGTTAGTAAGAATAGAAGGAAAACCACATAGATCTTCTAATTTTAACACATATCCATCCAGCCCAAAACTTAGCAGCATAAAAAAGGCATTCACCATTTTTCATAATTCAGTGAGACAACTGGATGCTATTTGGGGCCAGCTGAGCTGGTACTGTAAGATCTGTGTTGGCCTCAATACCATATCTGACAATTAGCTGTTTCTAAACAGGGCAATGGATTTGCTTGGCCATGTGACTCTCATCATCCAGGAAATGAGCCGATCTTAACATGAAGATGATGGCAGGGTTCTCAAGAGAATCAAACTATTAAGCTCTGAACTGCAAGGATTTGGATAATTCTGCTAACATCATGTTTGCAAATGTCCTCAAAACTCTCAAAATAACCCAAAGCAAGTTATACAGTAAAGCCCAGTCTTACAGTGTGGAGAAGAGACTCCACCTCTTAAGAAGGAGAAAATACAATTCCCTTCAGAATCTTAACAATTAAGTTACAAATTGTAAGAGTTTGAAAGATTCTGTTTATATAACATTTATGAATGTCTTATTAATCAAAACAAGTTATATTCCAGTTGTAAGGAGTGGAGAAGAGACTCCACCTCTTAAGGGGAGGAAAATAAAATTGCCTTCAGAAGTGGTATATGTACAGGAATGGGAGGATTTCATGGCCACTTTTGTAATCAACTGTATCATACATAACACTGTAAAACTGCTGAAAAGAAAAACCAAATCAAATGTTAGATGAACTGGTAGACACACATTACTTTTTAAAAATGAAAATAGCAACTGAATTCCCAAAAGAAAGAATGAAAGTCAAAGTACAATAGGATAGACTTAAAATCTCAAAAAGAGGGGTGATATCAGCAAAAATGGTGGCATAAAGATTTTCTAAAATTCTCTCCGCCATAAAAGCAAGGAGATCATTGGAAGATTTGTCAGAATCAACTGTTTTTCAGAACTACAGAAATTAATCAAATGAATTCTGGGAACCAAATATTTATCTGTATAAAAAATGTAATTTGAACATTAGCCATAAATACCTCCCATACACACAAATTACAGCATTATACAAGGATCATAAACCTAAACATATAATCTAAAACTTTAAAGCCTTGAGAAAAAAAGGAAAGACAAATTCTCACCATTTGTTCATAACTAATATTTCTTAGTTTCAAAACATTTACACTACTGAAAACAAGAAAAAACTGATAAATTAGATGATCAATATTTAAACTAATATTTCTTAGTTTCAAAATATATACACTAATGAAAACAAGAAAAAAGTGATAAATTAGGCTTAATCAATATTTAAATGTTCTTCTCTTATAGCACACCACATTTTTTTTCTTTTTTGAGACAGAGTCTCACTCTGTTGCCCAGGCTGCAGTGCAGTGGTGTGATCACAACTTACTGTACCCTCAAACTTTGGGGATGAAGTGATCCGCTTGCCTCAGCTGCCCGGTAGCTGGGACAACAGGTGTGCACCACTAGACCCAGCTTTTTTGTTGTTGTTTGTTTTTTTGTTTGTTTGTTTGTTTTTTGTTTTTTCTTTCATAAAGACAGGGTCTCCCTATATTGCCCAGGCTGGTATCAAACTCCTGGGCTCAAATGACCTTTCCACTTCAGCCTCTCGAAGTGTTGGGATTATAGGTGTGAGCCACTGAGCCTGGATGACACCATTTATAAAATAAAATTTAACACATATTGGGAGAAAATATTCAAATTGTATTTGCTTGATAAAGAACTTACAATTATGATGTAGAAGAACTCTCAAAACTAAAAATTAAGATGATAAAGCTAAAACTATGGCAAGAGATTTGAACAGACACTCCACAAGAGAACATATTTTAAAAGGACAATTTTTTAAAGTTCAACATTGTTAAGGAAATGCATATTAAGTCTAAAATGAGGGTTCATTATATATTCATTAGAATAACTTAAATTTAAAAGTGCTAAACACTAATAGCCAGTAAGCAAATGTCACAATTAGATTTCTAATTAAATTTTTAGTGGTGGTATAAAATCATGCTTCCACTTTGGAAAACAATTTGGTAGTTTCTTTAGAAGAGTGTCTATATCTACCTCTAAAACCACATCTACATCCATGTCCTCAAGTGTGTTATCTCTTCTTTCTCTCTCTTTTTCTCTCATTCTCACCCTCACTCTATCTCTCTATCTCTGTTTGGAAAACTGAATCCATTAACATACATATTTATAATTGAATCTGGAATATTTATCAGAATTGACTATATTCTACTTCATAAATAAAATCTTCCCACCCTTCAAATATTGTGATAATTTTCATTTCATTCTCAAATTACCATTTAAGCATTAGAATAATTTTTAAATTATTTTTAAATAATTTTTAAAAATATAACTGGAAAAATTTACTGTACATCAATTTAGAAGATGCATATACCCTTCTAAAACATGCATGGATCAAAAATTTAGTCAAAGTAGAAATTAGAAAACATTTTATACAAATTGATGATGTTGATGTTATAATCCAAACTTATTTGATGCAGCTAAGGTTATGCATGAGAGAAATTTGGAATTCTTTTATGTGTATTAAAAAACAAGGATAAAAATCAGTGATCTAAATGTTTAGTTTAATTTTTAAAGAATAATTGTTGTATTTTTTTAATTTTTATAGACAAAATTTTATATATTACTTGTGCATATTTTAATAAAATGGATATATGATATTATTTTAAAATGTAGAAAAGTTCAAAAGTAGGAAAACCATTTTTCAAGCTCTTAAAGAAACTAAGATTCTTCTCACGTTTTTCTTAAATGTTTTATAAGAAACTTTTGTTACCGTCCTGGGAGTTGCTTTGTAGGAAAGTTATTGATTTTTAATTTATATAATTTAATAGATATAAGGTGTTTAAGTTTACTATTCATCCTTTTTCACATATCTGCATTTGAATAAACTTTATTATTATACCTATACTCCGAAGTTGACATGTTATCCTTTATTGTCTTTCTAATATCTGTAGGATATGTATTAATGTCCAAACTTTCATCTTCGATAGTCATAATTTGTACCACTTTTGTTTTTGAGAGCCTTGCTAGAACCTTAATAATTCTAATAATTTTATTTTTTAGTGAGATAAATAATAGATATATAACAAATATAAATAGATGAAATAGAAAACACATACAATAGAGTACAATTTTTACTCTATTATATTTATTATGTGTGTTTTCTATTTCATCTATTTATAACTTTATATTTTTCGACTACATATCCCAGAAATTTCAACATAGAAAAAGATAAATTGGAAGTGAAGTCATAAGCCTACATTTATTCCCAGATGGCTTAATTTTAGACATGGAAACTTCAGGTGAATCTAACAACCATAATAAAATGAATAAAGAAATTTTACTGAATAAAAACTGGTATAACATCTGTATTTTTTTATTACAGTCACAAAAATATAAAAATGAAATTTAAAAATAATGTTTACAATAGTATCAATAGTCTAACCAACACACTAAAGTTACTAAAATATGCGTGATATTCACTACAAAAATCATGCAGTTAATGTGAAAAACAAAGACTTAAATGAACTATACCATGCCCGTGCCATGAAGTACTCAATATTATAGGTGTAAAATTCCCTGAATTGTTCTAGAGAGTTGTTATAGACTAAATGTTGTGTCTCCCCAAAATGCATATGCTAAAATCTTAACCCTCGGCCGTGCGCGGTGGCTCACGCTTGTAATCCCAGCACTTTGGGAGGCCGAGGCGGGCTGATCACGAGGTTAGGAGGTTGAGACCATCCTGGCTAACACGGTGAAAACACGTCTCTACTAAAAATACAAAAACTTAGCCGGGTGTGGTGGCGGCGTCTGTAGTCCCAGCTACTTGGGAGGCTGAGGCCGGAGAAGGGCGTGAACCCGGGAGGCGGAGCTTGCAGTGAGCTGAGATCCGGCCACTGCACTCCAGCCTGGGCGACAGAGGGAGACTCCGTCTCAAAAAAAAAAAAAAAAAAAAGAAAGAAAGAAAAAAAGAAAAAAAAGAAAAAGAAAAAAGAAAAATCTGACCTTCAATTTTAGGAGCTAGAAGATGGGGCCCTTGTGAGGTTATTTAGCCAACAGGGTAGATATGGGATTCACAAATGGGATTTGTACTCTTATAAAAGACACTCCAGAGACCTCTCTTGACCTGTTGATGCCATGTAAAGATACCGCTACAAGGCAGGATGTGCAATTCAGAGGAAAGTCCTTACTTGCACTTCTAAGCTCCAGAACCCTGAGAAACATTAAATTTCTGTTGTTTAAGCCTGCCAGGATGTGGTAATTT
Source organism: Theropithecus gelada (assembly GCF_003255815.1). NCBI lineage: Eukaryota > Metazoa > Chordata > Mammalia > Primates > Cercopithecidae > Theropithecus > Theropithecus gelada. Next base: position 60,814,026 of record NC_037686.1, read on the forward strand.
GTTAAAGCAGCCCAAACTGGCTAAGAGGAGTCAGTCTAATACAGTCGACATTGCAGCAGGTTTTTCGTTTTACTTTGTTTTGTTTTCTGGAAATTGCCAGAGTGACTTTAAAATGGGCATCTAAAAGTTTATAGGGTAAAAAACAAGTAAGGTATCGAAAATGATGTTAGATAATAAAATTATTCTATCAAGACTAATTGCAAAGCAGCAATAATTTCCACAGTGTGGTATCAATGAGAGGAAAGATAAATAGGTCAGTATTTTGGCACAGAGCTCAGAAAAAGACTCACATATGTGGACATGTGTGAACATGGGAAACTCTACTTAGGGCAAATCCTGCTCTTTTGTTCACTGAATGTAAATATGGGGAAAATTGGCTCAAGCAAAGTTTTATTTCATTTTATTTTTAAGACATTAAATCCAATGAATGTAAACTGAAATTAGCATAAATTATTTTATAGTCCATCTGGATTTCTCGCAGAAGTGAATATATTTCTCTTTCAGAGATTTTATTATCAAAATATACTGAATGAAATAACTGTATCTACTACAGAAAACTCGAAGCTCATTGTCTACAGTTAGAAAACACACAAAGAACCAGAGTCAGCCATGAAAAGGAGGAAAGAGGTAGGATAGGTGAGGGAATTATATACCCTGAATCTTTGGGAAATATTATTTTCACCAAAGGATTATAAAATAAACTGATATTTTCCAAAAAGTTAAAGAATTTAAAATGTTCATTTACAAAAAATTATTCAAAATATAATTACGGAAAACGTAGGTAAGGTGTTACCTCTTTCCTTTAGAACATCTGTTTAGAAATTTCACTGTAATAAATTGAAATATTATGTTCCCAAACTCGTAAGTTAAATTAAATAGCAAAAGACTTTTTTTGGAAGAAATATTAGCCATTACTTTTATTGGAAAAACAGCAATTACTTTAGCATCAAACTAATATCTGAAGCATATTTGACACTGAAAGTTTCACTTTCTATTACTGAGGTGTTTTGTTTATTTGTTTGTTTGTTTTGTTTTGTTTTGAGCCAGAGTTTTGTTCTTGTTGCCCCGCCTGGAGTGCAATGGCACGATCTCAGCTCACTGCAACCTCCACCTCTCGAGTTCAAGCAATTCTCCTGCCACAGCCTCCCGAGTAGCTGGGATTACAGGCATGTGCCACCATGTCCAGCTAATTTTGTATTTTTACTGGAGACAGGGTTTCTCCATGTTGGTCAGGCTGGTTTTGAACTCCTGACCTCAGGGGATCCGACCGCCTCGGCCTCCAAAAGTGCTGGGATTACAGGCGTGAGCCACTGAGCCCAGTCTCTATTACTAAGTTCTTAAAAATAACCTGAAAATTATGAACAATCTGCCCCAACAATAAGGCAATGTATAACAGGAAAAATAAAACTATACTTAATAATGTTAATAGAAAACTTCCAATTTTTTCACCTACGTTTAATAAATATTGACATTTCTAAAAAGTGAAATTTTGGGCTTATTTCTATACATGACAATAGATTCGAGAAAATTTGTTTTTCAATAGGAGTGCAGAAATCTCAATTCACTTACAAATCATGTAAAATTTAATGCTATTGCTAAATTGCTGGAGGGAAAAATGGGAAAATATATTGGCACCCTGAAACACAAATAGGAATACAAATGAAAAAAAAAAAAAAAAACTCTAGTAATTAGTCTTAGGGAATATATTAGTTAGAAATGATCAAATAGGAGTGTGTTGTGTTGAAGTATGAGATGTGATATCAAGGTGGAATATTTCCCATTCTCTTGACATTTCCACATTTTCCAAGTTTGTTGTTGAAGCATTACACATCAAGATAGTAAGAAGGAAAGAAGGTATCTTTTCTAATTATGATCATTTCCATTTTTCTTTTTTCCTCCCTCTCTTCTTTCATAAATATCTCGACCTATATGATCCTATTAGCAATCCTTTTATAGAAAACTTTGGAGATTAAATTACTTTTAAGTGGCTTAATATAAGTATATAATAATTTACTTACCCCCTCCTCAGTTGATAGAAATTAAATTTATTTCCAATTTCTCTCCAGCCAAAAAAATTAGCAAACATTAATTTTCATATATTTTCATATACTGAAATTTTTATTTTATAGTGAAAAGTGAAATTATAAAATCAACTGGTATGCATATATTTAATATAAATATAATTTAACAGATTGTTCTCCATAAAAACTAACATTTCACATTTTTACCAGTAATGAATGATCAAAATTTTCCTAAAACACTGCCAGGTTTAATTGCACTTATTTTTGTCAATCTCATTACTAAAAAGTAATGGCAGTTATGGTCATTTTATTTGCATTCAGTGAATACAAATCACTTTCAACATATTTAATTGTAATTTGCATGTTAGTTTGAAAATTTCTATAATTATTATTCAGACTTTTTTATGTTTTCTGGACTTCTTTGTTTATTAACTATATTAACCATCATAGAATTTCTCCAAAGTCAGCTGGGCTTTGTTTTGTTTTATATTTTATAGCCACTTTTGTAATAAGAGACAAGTGAATGCAACTTAGTTAAGGTTGTCTTACCACCCTCTAAGTTTAGTTTTAGTTTCTTAATTTTACACTTAAGATTTGGTCATTTTTAAGGTATAGAATTGTATTGCAATTTTAATACATTGGAATGTAAATTGCATGTGGTATAAGATAAGAATCCAAGTTTTGGGTCCAAAGCATGGGTGTCCAATGTTTTGGCTTCCCTGGGCCACATTGAAAGAAGAATTATCTTGAGCCACACATGAAATACACTAACACTAAGGATAGCTGATGAGCTTAAAACAAAGCAAAACAAAACAAAACAAACTCACTTAAGAAAGTTTACCTATTTGTCTTGGGCTGCATTCAAAGTCATCTTGGGCCACATGTGGTCTGCAGACGATGAGCTAAACAACCTTGCAGTCTAAAGTATAATTGTATTTTCTATTGTGAATTGAATGCTAATTATCATTGCCATCATTATTCACCAAATTGATTTGTTTCCTATTTATTCTGTATTTATTTGCCTCACAGAGTTATTTTATCAAATATTGTTTGCTTTTTTAAAAAAGTTATGTTCTCAACAACTCTCTGCAGATAAACACTACACCAGCAAAATAAATTTGTCTACTCTTCTCAAAATAATTTTGTTTTCTTTCTAAATAGTTCAAATCATTAAATGTGTTTCTATTTGTTTAATCACTAAAATGGCATTAGAGTTCTTTCACTTTCAATGAAGTTTACTCTTCAAGTAAATATGCTTTGTCAAATATAAGTGGTTGCTTTCTAATTCAATTTTATTTAGATACTTCATTAGGAAAGTCTGCTGAGTATTCTCAAATCTCATTTCAGCATGTATTAAAAAAATTGAATAAAATAATTCACCTAGAAAATGAAGGGAATGAGCTAGATTATCTCCAAGGCTCTTTTCTAGAACTCTACAGTATTACGTTTTTCAGGAAAATAGCACCCAGGCATGAGAAGAAGGTAGGATGTGTTTATAGAGAGAAGACTACAAAACAAGGTCCTGAGTGTGATTCAAAGGTGGAGTGTGAGTTGGTACACAAAATTACATACTTTAAAAAGAGCTTTGGTAATGAAACAATGAACTAGGAGCTGTCATTACCCTCTGCAAGTAATAAATAACAAAGCCTCAAAAGTTTCTCCTTTTCTAATGTGTACCTCATCAGAGGATATACCACACAGGAAAATGGTAGAGTCTAGCATACTATCAATTGCTATAGTTTGGCTATGCTTGGTTTATTTGCTCCTATCCTTTATTATTTATTTATTTATTTATTTATTTATTTATTTATTTATTTATAGATGGAGTCTTGCTCTGTCTCCCAAGCTGGAGTACAGTGGGGCAATCTCAGCTCACTGCAACCTTCACCTCCTGAGTTCAAGTGATTCTCCTGCTTTAGCCACCCAAGTAGTTGGGACTACAGGTATGTGCATGCCACTAAGCCAGGTTAATTTTTTGTATATTCAGTAGAGAGGGGGTTTCACCATGTTGGTCAGGCTGGTCTTGAACTCCTGACCTCAGGTGATTTGGCTACCTCAGCCTTCCAAAGTGTTGGGATTACAGATGTGAGCTACCATGCCCAGTTTGTCCTCATCCTATCTTTAATTTAATCACCAATGTTTGAGGTGGGGCCTAATAGGAGGTATTTGGGTAATGGGAATGGATCTGTCATGAATGCCTTCTTTGGATAGGGATGGTAAATGAGTTTTCACTCCATTATTTCCTGCCACAGCTAATTGTTAAAAAGAGCCTGGCACTCCCTGCCCCTACCCCTGCCCTCTCTTGCTTCCTCTCTCACCATGTAATTTCTACACATACTGGCTACTCTTTGCCTTCTACCATGAGTGGAAAAATCCTGAGGCCCTTACCAGATGGAGATGTTAGTGCCAAGACTGTTGTATGTCCTGCAGAACTATGAGCCAAATAAACCTCTTTTCTTTATAAATACCCAGCCATAGGTTTTCCTTTATAACAATATTATAGATTAAGACACTAATGCTATATTGAATATTTTTGAATGACTGCATTATATTTTCCGATTCTGTAGTTTTTAGTCTACAAGGCTATGCAGAGCTGCATGCATTTCTCCTTATCCCTGCCTGCTTCTCGAACATGACCTCCTATAAAGTGTATTACTTGTAATCAATGACTTCAGAAGAGTCTGACACAGGGAGGACTCAAGCGCTTTCTGCACCTGTCTTGGGGTCTAGATTGGCTCCTAATATTTTCTATTATATAACCTTTATCAGTTTGATACTAAATATTTATATAGATGGTTATATTTTTCACCAGGTTGTTACCCACTTGAGGACAGAGATAATTTCAAGAATTTTTTTTTAAAATAAATGACTGAGCACTTTGTATCTATCCAAGTCAAGGAGCAGAAAACGGTAAATGCCACAGTGTATGGTCAGAAAGAAGAATCTTTCTCTTCAGTGAAGATGTCAGTGAATCTTACATAGCTTTTGTTTATGCAAACTAGTCATATATTACTGTGATATGCCAGGAACATGGGAAGAACATGTGGTTATTTACCATAGGAATACTTAAGCTATATTTTCACAACAAAATATCCTATTTTTGTAGCTTAATTTTTGTGAATCTGTTCCTTGCCACCCTGCTGACGTTTTGGGGCCAAGGCACTAGCCTCCTATATTTGGCATAGGAAAGGCTCTTGAAAGCCAAGAGAAGGTTTGTTTCTCCTCCCACCCTGGAGAACATTTAACCCGGACTGTCCTTCACGCGAACGAGATCATCAAGGCTAACAAACCAGAGAGCCGCTCTGGAGTCACATTTGAGGAGCGGAGATTAATAAGGCTCCAGAAGACAATGAACAATAACTTGGTCTATTAATTCTGCCAGATTCAGACAGTTAATTACTAAGAACTAAAACACTGTATTGAGAAAAAGAGAACGTGCTTCTGTGATTCAACATACCATACCCAGGCGTGCAATGGTAAAGTTGAACCAGTATAATTCAAAGGCTGACAAGGCTGGGTAATGAAAAATGTGTAAAGCAATGGTTTGGATATGTTTTCAGTGCAGAATATTAAAAATATGCCATGAGATGTTCTTTTTTTGTTGTTGTTGATTAAGATAAATACAAAGAAACACTTCTTTTTTTTCAAGAAGCAAGAGTAACTAAATTTAATCACATTAGAGACCTTTAGTGCCTTGTTATAGGCCATCTCTTTATTCGCTTGCTTGTTTTCTCTCAGGCACTGGAAGATGATGATAATGTTTAAAATTCTTCAGTAGTTCCTTTCACAGTTTGTAAATTGGATCTTCATTTAAATATATCTTATTCCTTTGAAGTCTAAAAATTAAAGTGACCACTATTTATACCAATGTTACATTTAAGAAATGAGTGCTTTCTCCTGAAGTGGTTTTACATATTGCATCATTATTTCTAGAAAGCAATAACATCTACTCATTTTTTACACCCTGTTCTTCCTGACATCTCATTTTGCCCTTAGGTTACCTAGCTTTGCCCAAATATGCATAACCTATATACTTGTATTTCCCATATTTTATGTATAAAATCCATAGAAATGAATGGTATTATCCTTCTTTCACCTCAATACTTGAGCAGGTCCTTTTTATAGCAAAAATGGGAAAACAGCTTGCTTCATATGACATGATTGTGTATGTTTATATTCATCTATGGCATTCTTCGTTCTCATTGTTTTCCTTTACAGTGAAATTGAAACTATTTCTATGTAATTTACATTTCTAATCACAGTCTCCTTAAAGGTAAAAATGTCTTTAATTTCTGGGAATGCTTTTTGCAGATGACAATACCTACACGGAGAGAGATGTGTGTTTTTGTGCGTGTGTTTGTGTGTTAGATTTGCGCTGAGTGCTGAGCTCTTACCATTTGTTTTTATGACATCATTAGAATTTGAAGGAAAAAAGTTATTAAGAAAATTGGAAAATGTGCTATAAACCTATCTTCAATTATTTTGGATTCAAGCCTGTGTTTGTGACAAATACAGTCGCCATTCTTTTCTCAGTTAAGCACATATCCTGCGACTATAAAAACTACAGAACACTGAGCAATATGTGAACTGTGCCCAGAGCCTCTTCTTTGTTGTGCACAGACTGCACATTTATTGTATAATAATCACGCACCTCCAGTGAATTGAACCTCTCCTAAGCACTCTCATTGTACTTACTCTGCTGAACTGCATGCTTATTGTATTTCCTGAGGATCTGTCTGGGAAAGTTGGCCCAGAGTAAATGCTGAGTCATTAGGCGATGGCGCTACCGTATTTATGGGATGGCTGCAGGCTATTGATTTGTTCGACAATTTTTAAGGTACTTCTTGGGGAGCAAAAGCAAAAATACAATGTATCTATAATCATTTCTCTGGGTGATTATGCACATTTAGCATTCAATATTTTCTCCACTTCAAAAAGGTGTCCAATAGGTAGATAATCCAGGAAGTCAATATTTTAGCACAAGTATGTCTTGTGCTAGTGTCAGGGCATGATACCTACTTATTTATATTTGTAGCAGTCTAGTAAGGTGCATATAATAAAATGTTAAACTTCATGACTTTAAGGACAAATGACAACATTAATATTATTTTAAAAACTTGAAAATTGAAAGGAAATCAACAGTAATCCTTCTATTACAAAGAATGCAGACAGATGGCTTCTATGGAATTAAATATATAAGTTACTGTATTATTTTGCTGCGGCTGCCATAAAAAGATACTGTAGACTGGGTCACATTAAAAACACATTTTTATTTTATTTTTCTCACAGTTCTGGAGACTGTAAATTCAAGATAAAGGTGTCAGCAGGTTTGGTTTTACCTGAGGCCTCTCTCTTCTGTTTGCAGATGCCACTTCCTCACTGTGTCATTCATGGCCTTTCCTCTGTGCTCACACATTCCTTGTGTCACTTCCTCTTCTCATGAGAACACCAGTCAGATTACACTTAGGACCTCGTTTAACCTTAATTACCCCCTTCAAGGCCCTGTTTTCAAATACACTCACATTGGAGACTAGGATTTCAGCCAATGAATTTTGGAGAGATGACACAATTCAGCCTATAACAATCATTGAATCTAATTGGGGTATTATCCATGTTTGTAGTAGGATAAATAAAACTTTGCTTGATTTACTCGCTTCAGCAGGAAGCCATCTTACTAGTTTTTAATATCCAAACGATGAAGCCCCCTTTGATTCCAAGCATCGGTGTTTTAGTCTTGTTCTGGCTTCGAAGCTTCTTTATTCTCTACAGTATCCAGTCCACTTTGAAAGAAAGGCATTGCTGTCTAAGTAAAAGGTTACGTGTTTTTCACTTAAAGTAAAAAGTAATAATTAATTTTAGATTGGCCGGGCGCAGTGGTTCACGCCAGTAATCCCAGCACTTTGGGTGGCCAAGGCAGGCGAATCACGAGGTCAAGAGACGGAGACCATCCTGGCTAACACGGTGAAACCCCGTCTCTACTAAAAATACAAAAAATTAGCCGGCCGTGGTGGCGGCGCCTGTAGTCCCAGCTACTCGGGAGGCTGAGGCAGGAGAATGGCGGGAACCCGGGAGGTGGAGCTTGCAATGAGCCGAGATCGCGTCACTGCACTCCAGCCTGGGCGACAGAGCGAGACTCTGTCTCAAACTAATAATAATAATAATAATAATAATAATAATAATAATAATATTATAATAATAATAAATTTTAGATTATCTCTTACAGTAGAATATGAGTAGTAAACGTGAATATTGTGTGTATAAATACGTGTTTTACTTCTTGCAATTTTCTTTTTCCTGACAATTAAAGTCATAGACTTTTAAGTTATAGAAGCACTGGATTATAGGCTCATCGTTTTTATTTAAACCTCAGATGCAAATAAAAAAACAGAGGATATGAAATAGAGAAAAATCTATAGATTATTTTAAATCAAAGATAGAAATTAGCATTATGATTTTCAGTGTAAAAATGTAACAATACTATCTGTATTACATTAACTCCATATAAGCATCGGAAGCTTTTCTATCCAATATAACATCAAATGCCTTATTTCTCTCTTTGATTCAGAGATGGTCCAATGATTTCCTAAGATTAGCAAACCCCACAGTTAAATTAGATATCTGAACATCCTTTATATGAAAAATATCCAACTTTGATGATGAGTTTATAAATAAATATAACATCAAGAATAAATAGGCATGTTCTGTATCCTATATACTTCTTTAATCTCCTCCCTGAGTATGTTTTTTTATTCTTACCAAAGTAATATTGTTTTCCTATTATTTCATACTATTTCTGCTGCAAAAAGAAGAAATGAACATAAACTTAAAATTTCAGAGATCTCACTGAATGCCTGTACATGATTCATGAGTATATTCTGATTGTTAATTTTTGGGGTGGGTAAATACATGCTTTGCTAGAGAACTAGAGTAGTGATGGTGGAACACAACTGCTTTATTTTGAATTACCCAAGTAAGCAGTCACAGTATCAGGAAGCTTAAACTCACATTACTATTTTCAAGAACTCTCTCAAGTATTATTCTGTAGTTGGAACGTCTCCAAACCTTATCATCTGCAAACAGTACAAAATTAAAGTTAATAAAGTTAGTAAAACTAACTTTAGTAAAAACTTTCAGACAATCTTGAAATTATTTGGCCTGAGCACTATCACATTCGATGATATCAAGGTCGACTCCACTTGGGGTTCACTCATTATCTTTTTATAAGTTGATAAGAAGATACCCCATAAATTTGGAAATTTTACTCCCTGAATCCTAGGTTCTATCTTATTTGGACTAGTGTGACTAAATACTTCAAGAGATAAATACCATAATATCACTAACAGCTTCAAGTTGCATTTCTTAAGTATCTAGATTGATCACGTGGTATTGAACTTCTGGAAACAATATTAGACAGAAACTCTATTTCAATGAATATCATTGAAAAGGGCCTTACTAGGTACAGTAAAATTTCAAGGAGTTGATACCAAAATGTTCATATCCCAAGCAAAAATAAATACATAACTTTATTCTTATTACTGGGCATCCATTTGATCAAAAAAAAATTCAAGTTGATGAGTCCTAGGAATTTCTCAAATCTAGAAATTAATCTGGAAAATAATGACAGATGTCACTAAAACACAGCCACAGAAATTTAGCCCATCAAAATTCAGAGATGTATTAAGGTTATCCTTGCTGCAATAAACAGTTTTCTCTATTCAAAGACACTCCAGCTTGCTTTGCAGCAACTATTTACCTCCCTTCATTTTTCTCACGTTACAAGACTTATTCTTGTTCAGATAAGTTATGCTTGCATTTTCAATAGATTCTGTACCCCTTTATGTCACTACTTTATTAAGTAAATACAACTTATCCCAAAGCCCAACAGATTAGTTATATTAAACACTCACGAAAGCTTTGGTTTCCTCTTAGTTAGCCAGAGGGGAATTTGAGCTGTAACAGTACTTCTAGCTTTAAGGATATAAATTCTGTAAGTCAAGTAGAACAACCTTAATTAGGCTAAAGAACAAAACACAAACAGATGAAGAAACAAACAAATAAATGCTGGCTCTCAAAATGACCAAACTGGAATCTGGGATATTTTCATTGCATGAACTCGATAATCTAAGCTCTTGACTTTGGAATCTATTTCATCATTTAACCATTTTATTTCTAGTAAGCACTATGTTAGAATGTATTGATTTATTCAAAACCTTAAATGGTCTTAGACAAACATCGTCAGGTCAGATGATTCAATAGTTCATTTGGCGAAGGAAAAAAAAAGGAAGGACTCACTTTTGTGTAACTATAAGCAGCATTCCCTGAACCATCTTCTAATCAGCAAAATCTTTAAACTTTTATCATGAAACCATGCTCTCCAGCTTAATTTTGTCTGCTTATGGCCAACAAAGTAACAGAGAATATGCGAAGAAGATTGTTCAGCCAAGGAGCTAGCCTGGCACTTAGCACCAGCCCTTGGTGTTCACCTGTTGAACATCAACAATTGCACAGAATATCAACCTCAGACAAGGTTACTACAATGGACCAAAACAAGAACTCCAGAGCCATGTTTGAGCACAGACAATAACAATTCTTCTAAATGACAAAAATGGTTAACCTTGCTAATTTCTTTGCTAATATAAGCAAAAGTATTTTTTTTTTGAAAATCACTGCTTTAATCACTTTTTTTGTCCTCTCACCATTGAGATAAAAAATTTAAAATAATGAATCATAGTGTTAACCCCAATTCCTGACAGTTCAAAATTCCTCCTGGAACTTTCCCGAGGATCACCTATGACAGAGCCAAATCCTATAGTGTGAATTTTTTCTAACAAACTCTGACTGAAGCATCCCAAATTTCCCCATGAAGTACATTGCTCCATTGCTGCAAGTCAATAAACTCAAACGTATTTGACTGCATGTTGACTGATGGCTATCATTGGTTGCAGGACAGTGGTACTGGTTTAACTTTAAATATATATGGGAAATTTGCTCTCCAGAAATTTCAGGAGCATTATTCCCTCAAGTGTCGAAATATTAATAGAAAAAAAAAAAGCTGAGATTACAAGATCATACTACCAACTGCAGTATATTATGGTGTCTTACCCAGACATCTTGCCAAAAGAATAAGGACTAGACAGTAAAAATATTATATTTTATTTTTATTTTTACTTTTTTGTAAATTTTATTTATTAATTAAAAAAACCTTTTATTTTAGGTCTGGTTATGCAAGTGCAGCTTGTTACATAGGTAAACTTATGTCACAAGGGTTTGTTTTACACATTATTTCATCACCCAACTATTAAGCCCAGTACCCAATAATCTTTTCTGGTCCTCTCCCTTCTCTCACCCTTCACCCTCAAGTAGACCCCAATGTCTGTTGTTTCCTTTTGTGTGTTCATAAGTTCTCATCATCTAGGTCTCACTTATAAATAAGAACATGTGGTATTTGGTTTTCTGTTCCTGCATTATTTTGCTAAGAATAATGGCCTTCAGCTCCATCCTTGTTCCTGCAGAATATATGATCTTGTTCTTTTTTATGGCTGCATAATGTTCTATGGTATATAGTTACTATATTTTCTTTATCCGATCTGTCATTGATCGGCATTTACGTTGATGCAATGGACATTCTCACGCATGTGTCTTTATGATAGAATGATTTATGTTCCTCTGGGTATATATGCAGTATGGGATCGCTCGGTCTAATGGTAGTTCTGCTTTTAGTTCTTTGAGGAATCACCACACTGCCTTACACAATGGTTTAACTAATTTACACCCCCGCCAAAAGTGGTATAAATGTTTCCTTTTTTCTGTAACCTTGCCAGCATCTGACTTTTTTATATGTGAGATGATACCATCGTTGCGATTTTGATTTGCACTTCTTTAATGATCAGTGATATTGAGCTTCTTTTCATATCCTCGTTGATCGCATGTAGATCTTCCTTTAAATAGTATCTGTTCATGTCTTTTGTCCACTTTTTAATGGGATTGTTTGTTTTTCTCTCATAAATTTGCTTAAGTTCCTTATAGGTATTGGATATTGGACCTTTGTCATATCCATAGTTTGCAAATATTTTCTTTCAGTCTATAGGTTGTCTGTTAACTCTGATGATAGTTTATTTTACTCTGAAGAAGCTCTTAAGTTTAAGTAGATCTCATTTGTCCATTCTTGCTTTTGTTGTGATTGCTGTTGGTGTCTTTGTCCTGAAATCTTTGTCCATTTCTATGTCCAGGATGGTATTACCTAAGTTGTCTTTCAGGGTTTTTATGGTTTTGGGTTTTACATGTAAGTCTTTAATCCATCTTGAGTTGATTTTTGTATATGGTGTAAGGAAAGGGTCCAGCTTCAAACTTCTGCATATGGCTAGCCAGTTATCCCAACACGATTTATTGAATAGGGAGTCTTTTCTCCATTGTTTTGTTTTGTTTTAGTCAGCTTTATGGGAGATGAGAAATGGTCAGAGTTGTGTCACCTTATTTCCGGGCTCTCTATTTTGTTCGATTGCTCTATGTGTCTGCTTTTGTACTAGTACTATGCTATTTTGGTTACTGTAGACCTGTAGTATAGTTTGAAGTTGGGTAACATTATGCATCCAGATTTTTACTTTATATGGTTGCCTTGGCTATCTGGGTTCTTTTTTGGTTCCATATAAATTTTAAAATAGGGTTTTTTTCCTTGTTCTGTGAAAAATGTCATCAGTAATTTGATAGAAATAGCATTGAATCTTTAAATTGCTTTGGACAGTATGGCCATTTTAATGATATTTAGTCTTCCTATCCATGAGTATGGGATGTTTACCCATTTGCTTGAGTCTTCTCTGATTTGTTTGAGTAGTGTTTTATAATTCTCACTGCAGGGATCTTTTGCCTCCCTGGTTAGCTGTATTCATAAGGAAAAATACTATATTTAAGTATGATCTGTGAACAATACAAAAATAAAATTATATTAATATCAACAATGTAAAATATATTTTTTATAAAATTATTCCAAAACAACCCAACAAGAAAGTGATTCCACTTACAGTAGCTATCACTGTTACAGGGTCACATATCCCATAAGCACTGGAGAAAAATTTGAACCAGACTTTCCAAAAGCAAATTTTCTACTCATTTCACAGTCCATGGTGCCTGCCAGGATGTAAGACAAAATTCATGTTCTTTTTTGATAGGGCATCTCATGTAAAGATCAGGGAAATACCTCTGTCCAAATGCTCTGTTCACTTTGTGGCACTATGCTGTCTTCTTTTGCAAAAAAATACAGAAGAAAATGATCACAATGGCAAGAAGATATAAAACACCACACAATGAGGGAAGTTAAAGAAAGTAAGTATATTAAATTCCAAAAATACTTTTTTCAGATATTTAAAATACTCTTAGAAGAAGGAAAGCAAACAGTTTAATTTAACACTATGGTAGTCATTGTAACAGCTTTTTAAGGCAGAGAGGGTTGTGTCAGAAGGTAAATACTGTGTTTAGGATAGGCTGGACAACCATTTGGCAGGAAGATTGGTAGAAATCGATTCACCGATTGAGTGAGTGTTTAGAATAAATGATGTTTTCCAAACTTGTGTATTTATAATTTTAGGGTTTGAATAGTAAGATTGGAGGCAGGTATCAATAAATCATATGTCATTACGCTAAAAGTGGAATTTTAAGTAGTCCTAAATTTTTGAGATATTGAAGCAAAGTAGAAAATAGTGTAGGTTGAGGCGCACTGATAAATAACCAGATTTCACAGCTTTATCATAAATTACATAATTTTTACAGTCAAAGTGTTATGGATTCCAATACTGGAAATTTCATTGTGAGACGGTGTAACCCTTGGCAGGTATCATAAACGATATGTTATTTGTGCAATCTGCACATAAAATAGTCAATACTTTAGGTTAAGTTTGGTGTGAGTATAAAAGAGAATAACCAATATAAAGTATGGTATAGCATTGCAGTACCAGCTGTATGGGTGAACTCATACTATGGCAAACACCTTTTACTTCACATAAATTTAAGATCAATTATACATTTTCTTTGAAAGAATAGGCAGATTTAGTCTTATTCAAGCTTTCAATTCTTCTCAAATCATTCAATACTCATACAAAAACACTGCCACTACAGACAAGAGAATGTCATTCTTCTGAACTAGTCTACCTTCTTCCTGTACAACCTGCTAACCCTTTAAGTTGCTCTGGCCATTTTTTGTTTCTCATTCCTAGTTTGCAGATTATGGTCTGTGTCTTCTAAGGTATTTAATTAACATGCATTTAAGTACCTTGTATTTATCAATTTATTTTTTATATAAGTTTGCTTACTTTGTTAAATGTTAGATCCCTGCTATGCTAATTATCTAAAAACGCAGATATCTTCACTACATTTTTTTTCCATTAAAGAGAGAGTATGATCGCTTGGCTATTCTCTTTAGTGGTGACTTCTGAAATATTTGTAAATAACCCATGATCTTAGTCATGCTGCAGTGAGGAGAAGATTTATATTCTACTTCCATTGGCGTAAACAACCATTTCTTGATGATTTCTAAGTTGGGTTCCTCAAGATGCAAAAAAAGCCATATATATTGAATAATTTGTTCTAAAACATTTTGACTGATTTTTCTTGTTGATGTCTCTAATGCTGTGCATTCTCTATCTAATATGCACTAGGCTGTAAAAAAATACCAATGTTAGGTTTGTCTCTCAACATTCACGTGCTATTTGTATATGGAGAAAGTTAAATCATTTTTTTCTACTTAATTTTTAAAATTTGGGGACAAATATTTGGTTTTCTGACTCAATATATTCTACTGCTATCTTGTTATTGTCTATAAATTCTATCAGGAATCAGTTAAAATTGACCACGAATGTTGGCTAAAACCATAATTTTCCAAAAGTATATAAGAAGATAGATTATTGTAAGTATTATATTTTGTCTATTTAATGAGTAAAATGGAAAAAAAAGACAAATGTTTTATCACAACAGTTGAGTGCAATTGTGGTGAGGTTAACATGAAACACTTTATGTGAAAGTGCTTTGTAAAATCACTGATCTATGAATGTTTTCATTATTACCAGCAGCAATATCATCATGTAACCATCACTTCCTACTAATATTTCAGGTAATACACACTATATAATTTCTAGAAATTAAATCTAGATTTCAGGATATGTTTATTTTCTCTAGACTTTAAGTTGTTAAAATAATGCTGATAGCTCACTAATAGCATGCACTAATTAGAACTCTCTCTACAAACTATTCTCCTGAATCTACTGATCTGAATACAATAAGAATACCAAAGTCACCATGTTGTACAATGGCTCTTTTAAAAATGATACCCTAGGTGGCTCATGCCTGTAATCCCAGCACTTTGGGAGGCCGAGGTGGGCGGATCACGAGGTCAGGAGATCGAGATCATCCTGGCTAACACGGTGAAACCCCGTCTCTACTAAAAATATAAAAAAATTAGCCGGGCGTGTTGGGCGCCTGTAGTCCCAGCTACTCGGGAGGCTGAGGCAGGAGAATAGCGTGAACCCGGGAAGCGGAGATTGCAGTGAGCCGAGATCGCACCACTGCACTCCAGCCTGGGCAACACATCAAGACTCAGTCTCAACAAAAAAAAAAAAAGAAAAAGAAATAAAGTGATACTCTAGAATCTTCTCATATATTTCAGTTTGATCTTTCAATCTCTCAATGCAATCGTAATATTTTCATAAAACTATTTTTTTCTAAACAATTATATACCCAGCTTCTTTTGATGACTTAGTTGAAAGCAAAAACAGCTTTGAATGTGTCCTCTAATTAGTTTACAGATGTTAAGAAAGACTGATTTTAAGAAAAAAATGATTTTGGACTGAAGATGCAAGCAATATTTTTACACATACATTAGCCTTTCTTCTAATAATAAGGGGGGAAGTGTATTTTTTTTTTTAATCGATGCCATCATTACATATTTCTGGAGGTGGGAATTCTCTGAGAGGGTAAATAAACCCCGGAGACAACTGGGGAGCAACCTACATTTTCTCTTCCGCTCCATGTCCACCACCACACAAGCTAGAGAATTATTTTTAATATTTTTACAAAGGGGAAGCTGATTAGGTTTGTGGGGTTTGCATAGGGCACGGTGTTCCTCTCAAAAATGAAATCCTTGACAAATGACAACCAGCCATGTGCCAGGGCTGCATGGAAGCTGTGCTAGTTCTGCTTTCCTGAAATGTCAGAACCTTCTACCGCTTAGCTTATGGGTACTTTTGCATATGTATTGTCTATGAGGCCCAGTATAGATCTTGCTGTGAAGGTATTTTTAAGATCTGATCAACAATAGTATGAGTAGACTTTGAGTAAAGATTGCCTTCCATACTATAGACTGGCTTCATCCAATCAATTAAAGAGAAAACATACTGAGGACTCCCAGGGAAGAAGAAATTGTCCAGAATGTAGCATAAAACTCCTAAATTTTCGGTCTCATGGGCTGTGGAATTTGGACTCAAGACTGCAACATCAACTCTCCCCTGAATCTCCAGACTGTGACCTTCTCTACAGATTTTTCCCCAGCCAGCCTCCATGTGAGTCATTCCTTAACATAAATCTATCTCTTTTTTACTCCTTCTCTTTTTCTCTGTATCACTTATTCAGGTTTATGCAGCATAACTTTTACTTGCAAACATATTGAGTATTCTTCCAAAAGAGCTATTATCACCTTTAAAATTCTTTCCCACAAATGCAGGTTAATAGGTTGGCACTGGCAATTTTCGATTCTATCAGAAATGGATACTCAACTACTAAAGTATATCATAATCATCTAATTTACTTATGCTAATGGAAGTAGTTTTATTTTTCATTCATGCCTTTTCCTTTGTTAAATACCAAATGAAAGCTATTCTAGCATCACGTAATGACATTGCCTTTTACATGTTGTTAGAATTGCTTATCCAGTTTATTTTGCTAAAACTTCAAAAAGAAATCAAATGATAAATGTGCAGCTGTCATGTTATAAAATGAAAGCATATGACCTTTTCTGTAAAACGCATTGGGATAATTAGAGGGCATTCCCTACAAAGTGTTGATAACAATTTTCCTTATTAATTGGGAAATAATTTCTTCCCCAGTCTATTACAACAACACTTTCTACATAATTCCTTCTATTTAGACACCAGTATTTCCTTGTATTAGGTTGGTGCAAACGTAGTAATTGCTATTTTTATGCCATTAAAAGCAATGACAAAACTGCAATTTTGCACCAACCAAATAATAACAAAATTTTAGTGAATTTCATGACTGGCAATACCCACATCACTTTTCATGAAGTTAACAAAATAGCTCATTAGGGTTTCGTGAAAACATTGTTTAGATACTCTATTTGGTTGGTTAGTATGTATAAAAACATATGACATAGACTGTTCTTGTCCCAACTTGTCTGGTTACATTAGGTAAGTCATCCACCCTTCCTGAACCTCAGCTAGCGTCACTACAAAAACAGTAATTCTGTAAGTGCATTTTTAATATGAGAATTATCAGTAGTTCTATTAAACTGTAAGAGTCCTCAATATTAAATAGCAGTAAGAAGCTTGGCTCTCTCAGAATAAAAGAGAGTTTGGAATTGATCAAAAAGAGTCTTTTTCATTATAAGTTAAACTGTTTGAAACATTCTTAGAGTACTAGTTTTCAAAAAATGTTACTGCAACAGCCACTAAAATTATAAAATGAAAAATCAATATAAGATATTTGTAACCTCTAAAGGACTGTGAACTATTATTATTATTTGCATTTTAAACCTATTTACTCAATTGACAAATACAATTTCAGAAGTAGAATACAAGACATTGACTTTTTTTGTTTATTTGTTTCTTCCAACAACCTATGGAGACATTAGTCTCTCAGCAACAATTACTAATGCCCTTTAAGGGTTGGGTAATACACCAAAGAGCTATTATAACTCAGTTTGTAGGCATTTCACAAAAATCTCATTGCTAGTTAACACTGGGTAGGTGGATTGGGTTGTGTAGAAAAACTTGAGAGTTGAAGTATAAATAGGAAGAGGACAGATGATGCATCTTGGCCAAGCAGTGTATGGCGACATGCCATTTATTTGGCTCAGTTCACACAGTCCATCATTGTTATGACCACTACATTCCAACATATTTTTAAAGCATTTTATGCTCCAGTATTAAACAGCATTTACTACATACCATGCGCTGTTTTCATCTATGACCGATGACAATAGCTAGGGGGAAAAGCCTTTTTTCAGAGTATAAAATATTGCTTTACATGAAACTGATGTTGGAGTAAAGCAATTGGAGACAGAGTTAATAGGCCAAGGAAACATGATTAATGGCACCTGTTGACCTAGCATATCCCATTCACTTTTAGTGAATTTGTGATTCCTTATGAATACGTTGGACTTTTTAAACGATAATATTTTAAAAGAGGAAATAGATCAGCATCATATGTGAATCTCACCATGTTCTTGGTGAGAACTCAGCTTACTTACAGAGGAGGTTAGCTTAGCAATTTGTCTTATGGACATCTAATAAAATATGGACAACCTTTTTTGTTTGTTTGTTTGTTTCTTGGCTGTGATTTGTGGTTACCATTGTTTATTTTACCTTCTTTAGAGAAACAGGGAACTATAGCGCCTAGCTAGACTTAAAGAATTAGTCAATTCTATAGTACACTATATATATAGGAAACCTAACAAAAATATCTTCTCTGGTCATGTTCTCACAGTATTGATATAATTGAAATCATCAAAAATACAACAATTATTTCAAAGGCAGTGGCTCTCATACTAATATTTTCTTCACTATTGAATTACAGATAGAAATACAAAAATAAAGATTGGATTTGAATTCCTAAACAGTTTCTAAACATATGCCTTGAATATAATCAGAAATGCTTTTGCTAAGTGAAGTAAAATAAGTCTCTGATGATTTTCTGCATGGCACGTGCACATAAAAGTCAACAAAACACAGCGCAGCCTTGAAGCTTTGAAAACATGCCTCTGAAAAAAACTGGTTGCATGTATGCCCCTTTCTAGTCACACACTCCTGGTAGCTTCTCTGTCGATCTGAACATCTTCACATTGGGCTGGGACTTCATGGGTTCTCCCTCCGCAAAGCAAGGCTATCACTCAGAGGAATTCTGCTTGAGTTATACTTCCCCTAGATTCCAAATTCTTTCGCTTTCACTGCTAGTGGACACTTTTCAATCTAGAGTCATCTCTCTCTCTCTCTCTTTCTCTCTCTCTCTCTGTATGTGTGTTTGTATGTGTGTATCTATATATGTATATACTATATATATAGTTAAATATATGTATATTTAAATAGTAAGTCTGTAAAAATGTTATTTAATGCATCAAGTAAAGTTTATGCAGATATTTATTTCTTTTACATAACTTTATAGATATTCCTTGTCCTCTTCTAATGGAATAAAACCCTTAAGGGAAAATCTAGACTATTACTGTTTTCCACAGTGGTATCACCTGCACCTGCTTTACTATGTGGCACCTAGCGAAGCCTATACAAATATTGGTTGAATTAATGACTAAATAAATAATATCCATACTAATTTATGTTTAATACTTTGTATTTAAATGCTCTAGTTTAGTTATTTCCTCAAAATCTGACATCAGCTGTATTTCAAGCAATTATTGGTAACTCACAGGAAGCATGTCTTAAACCGGGTTAAATTTGTGCCAGCATAATGTTACCATAGCGTTACCTCTTTCAAGGATACATGCTCTTTAACATCTTTCTACCAACTAAGGAATTTAAAAATTTGCCAACCACGTGCAAGAGATGAATGTTCATTGGTTGCCTTTTGTATAATAGCTGCATATACCCATGTGTTTTTATGCTTACAGAATGAGGTAGAAAATAGATTATTGGGATTAGTAATAAATAGGATCCTACTGAAAAAAATTTAATTTTCTTCTTTATTTATTACTAATCCCAATAATCAATTAAATAAACAAATAAATTTATCCATTAAATAAATTATTAATTCTCCATTAAATAAATCCAATAAATAAAGAAAATTAAAATAAAAAATAAGAAAATAAAGATCTTTATTTATTACTAATTCCTAACAATTTATTTTTACATCATTCTGTATGCATATCATTAATTATTAGAGGAATGCAAATCAAAACCACAATGAGATACAATCTTATGCCAGACAGAATGGCTATTATGAAAAACACAACAGATGCTGCGGCTAAGGTTGTGGAGAAAAGGAGACTATCTTTTTTTTTAGACACAGTCTTCCTCTTGTCACCCAGGCTGGAGTGCAGTGGTGTGATGTTGGCTCACTGCAACCTCCACCTCCTGGGTTCAAGCGATTCTCCTGCCTCAGTGTCGTGAGTAGCTGGGATTACAGGTGCTTGCCATCACGCCTGGCTAATTTGTTTGTATTTTCAGTGGCGATGCAGTTTCACCATGTTGGCCAGGCTGGTCTCGAACTCTTGACGTCAGGTGATACACCATTTTCAGCTTTGCAAATTGCTGAGATTAGAGTCACCATGCCTGGCTGAAAAGGGGACTTTTTAGGCCGCTGGTGGGAATGTAAATTAGTTCAGCCACTGTGGAAAGCAGTTTGGAGACTTCTCAAAAACTTAGAACAGAACTACCATTGACCCAGCAATCCCACTGCTGGGTATACACCTAAAAGTATATACATTATTCTAGCATAAAGACACATGCACATATATGTTCATTGTGGTACTATTCCCTATAGCAAAGACATAAAACTAACCTAGATGCCCATTAGAGTTGAATTATATAAAGAAAATGTGGTACATACACACCTTGGAAGACAATGTAGCCATAAAAAAATAATGAAATCATTTCCTTTGCAGCAACATTGATGGGCCTGGAGACCATTAACCTAAGCAAATTAATACAGGAATAGAAGACCAAATGCCAAATGTTCTGTCTTGTAAGTGGAAGCTAAACACCGAGTAGATATGGGCGCAAAGAAGAAAACAATAGACACCAGGGTTTAATTGAGAGTGGACGGTGGGAGTAGGGTGAGAATCGAAAATGACCTACCTGTTATGCTCATTACTTCGATGAAGAAATAATCTGTATAACAAACGCCTGTGACATGCAATTTACCCATGCAACAAACCTGCATGTGTACCACCTGAACCTAAAATAAAAGTTGAAAGAGAAAGAGAGAGAGAGAGAGAGAAAACAAAAGCAGTAAAAAACCAAAGAAGAAAAAAGAAAATTTAAATTCTCCAAGGTATTCTCAAGGTACTAGCTCGAGAATCCCCTTGGAACCCAAACTCCATGCGTACTCAAGTTCTGTGGTTGGCCTGGTGGAACTGGAGATATGAAAAGTTGGCCCTGTGTACATGTGTGTTTCATATCCATCTGAGAAATACTGTATTTTTGATCTGTGTTTGATTGCAGGTACAGAACCTACCTATACAGAGGACAGACGGTATTTATTGAAAAAAAAAATCACCTCTAAGTGAACACTCACAGTTCAAACGCATGTTGTTCAAGGGTAATTGTATAAGAATATTTGCAGCCGTGTCCTTTGATCAACTTTAGATATGATGAATGATTTTTAAAATATGCTATTATAGAGAAAAATATGATAATTTGGAAATCTATTTTTATCAAAATGGAGATGAATGATCCTACAAATTATTTACATGGAATATACTCAAATATTGAATGTTATATCTCTTGACGCTCACACCTATGTAACTTATAGTGCATCTGTATTTTAAGTGTTCTTTTACAGTTTTAAAAAAGTGTATTTTTCTGAGCATTTCTTGATCTTGCCTTTAGTGCTTCACTAAATTATTCCATGATTTCTCTAAAAATTTTGAAGATCTTTCAATATGTCTTGTATGCCTCAAGATATTTACTATCGAAATTAACATTCCATGTCTTTTTATAAACCGCATTTTAAAACTGGTCTGATAATAGCTTTCGTTTTCTAGAAAAAAAATCATATTTAACTCCCACATTGGGAAAAATTTTGTGTGTATTTATTGCTCATATTGTCTTTCTTATAATTTGTTATTCATTATATCAGTTCAATTTGACAACATATCTCTAAAAGATGATTTTATCTGTACTTTTATTTGAAATCATGATGCTTAAGAATTTTAGTTTCTTTATCCAGATATCATCATCTAATTCAAGCCACTCCCATTTAATAAAATGTACAGAATAATTCATTTTCTTTGTAAGCCACCATGACTGAATTTAATGATTAAAAAATATCAATTCCTAGTTCTAAACCTTGAACAGGAAGTTGCACTAATATTAATCTTTTTTTTTTTTCTTTTTTTGAGACGGAGTCTCGCTCTGTCACCCAGGCTGGAGTGCAGTGGCCGGATCTCAGCTCACTGCAAGCTCCGCCTCCCGGGTTCACGCCATTCTCCGGCCTCAGCCTCCCGAGTAGCTGGGACTACAGGCGCCCGCCACCTCGCCCACAGCTAGTTTTTTGTATTTTTCAGTAGAGACAGGGTTTCACTGTGTTAGCCAAGATGGTCTCAATCTCCTGACCTCGTGATCCGCCCGTCTCGGCCTCCCAAAGTGCTGGGATTACAGGCATGAGCCACCGCGCCCGGCCAATATTAATCTTTTGAGTAAATTTGTTTGAAAACTCAAATCCTTTTGAACATACAAATATTTTTCTCATTTATATTTTGGGGATACATTAAAACCAAGACAACATTTGTATATTTAAGCAAACCACAAACCACTGAAAATATCAGATGAGTCACCAATACAGACCATGAATATTTATTTGGTTATTGATGAATGCATATTTCAAGACTGGAATCCAGGAGAGAAATCAGTTGCTTTCAAATGACTCGTACTCTTCCATCTTCTAACAAAAAAAATGAAAAACTTTCAGGGGTAATTGCTTTCTAGACAATGTGATTATTTCCATTTCCTGGTGTGTAATCTGTCTTATGCTATTGGATTACATCAACGGGTTTTCATTTTCCATTAAATCAATGGCTCCAAAAAATGGTAAAGTTAGTTTAGGGAAAAAACTAACAGTAAAAAAACTAAAAATAGAAACGAAAAACAGTAAAATTAGGGAAACAAACAAACAAAATCATATTTAATGTTATCTGAAAGCTAATAGGCAAGTACTTAGTCAAATGTCTATCCTAAAATACTTTGGGATACTTAACGTATTGCTCAGGCACTTAGAGATAAAAATGTGTTATTTTTGCCATTTTTATTCTCCGTAAAACCATTAGGTTATCAGATAACAACATTTTTTTTTTTCTTTTTCTCAACTTTTGTTCCAGGCTCTTATTTGATGTCATGTTTATTGTTGCAAACACATTGGCTTTAATGCCTTCTGACAGCCTGAATTGCAGGACTTATGTCTGGCACAGTGACCTCTGCAATTGGAATGGGAATTGAGTGGCAAGCTGGCCTGTGCATCCAACCTAGCACCAGCGTCCCCTCTGGGCTGGCCCAGTACAACTGGCTTTGGTCCTGCATGCTGAACAATTGTTTACCAGACAAGTAACAAGCCTCAGATGTGGGACTGTCACTCTATTCATTTTGACATGTAAAAGAATGGTCACTGCTTATTTGTAATCATAAACCTTAAAAGAACAGTTTACAACCTTGGTCTCCAGAAAAGTCTCAAATACCTATGAGCGTTATTCTGAGCGTGCATTCTGAGGCCGAATTGTAATGATTTCTTCTTCTTTTTTTTTTTTTCTACTTTTAAACATACTTTTAGCAAGTTGTTCTTTTCAAATAAAATGTTAAGAACCCTAAATTCCTAAATTAATAAAAAATTATTGCACCTCGAAAATATCACTGACTATTTCTTCAGGGATGAAATTGCCTGCATTAGTTTACTGATTACACTAAATCTGATTTGTTTGTGAAATACACAAAAGACCTTCAACATTTGGCCGTTTTAGGAAGGATTAGCGTTTTAGAATGGCTAAGAAAACAAAAATTATTAAAAAATGAAGTAATTAGAAAACCAATGACAAAGTATAGTTGGCAGAAGGCTACTGGCTGTATGTTAATATAAATATCTATTAAATCAACTGTCCTGAGATGTCATAATACAAATAACAAAAATTGGCCCACAGTTCTTGTTTGAGTATATTCAATGCCTTCAGCCAAGTAATGTTTGAAACGCTATTATCCTTTGATGAACTCAAATTTACATGTGTATGTATGGATGTGTTTACACTGAAAAAAAATCTTTGTATTAATTTTTACTGAGCTAGTTTTTCAAATGTAATGCATAATAGAGTATAATTTTTACTGAGTAGCATCAAAATAGAGGAGTTTACCTTACAATATTAGCAATGAAATAAAGTTTCATAATCCTAGTGTACTGCATAACTCATAAAAACTGATTTTAATTCTCAAGAGCACTTATAATTAGATGAAAAACAGAACAATTTCATAACGATCATTCTAAATTTCATAAATGTGAACAAGTGCAGCAGTTCAACTAATTCTGAAAAACTTGGAAATTGTTTAACTATAGATACATTTGATTACAAGGAAACCTCTGTCCTTGTCTTCTGTCCTGACATATTAATTCAATTGATTTCTAAATCATCCCAATCTCGAAAAACTTGCTAAATCCATCTTGCTATGTGCTGATGTATAAAAGGAACTGCATTTGGGGAGTTTATCTGGGCGCAACTTCAGTCGGTTCTAACTTTGTGGATTTTGATGGAGGCCTTTTTCTGCCAGTGGATCCTGTGGCCATGAGTCTTCCTGAGTCACCTTAGCTACGTTAGGTCTTCACACGAATTGGGAATTCAGAGCAATTGTGTGGGTTAGTGGTGTAGGAAATGCACCTAGGGAAGCCTGTAGAGGTGCGGTGGGTAGGTGACACAGAGTAAGTCAGTCCTTACTCTGACTTTCTGGTAGACCCATAGAGTCATAATTCTTATTGGCTTTTTGGTTACATTTTTCCTTTGAGCTAATTTCTTCCTTTGCTTTCGATTACAGTTACTCCCTCAATATAGAGCTCCTAAATCACTGAATGTTACAGATTCCCTCTGGTGTTATATCTCAAGCCATTTGGAATTTGCAGTTAAAATAGCAACCGAAAAATAAACCACTTAAAATTCCAAAGTAGTGATCTATTCACTGCTCATATATGTATTCATAAGCTTCCAATCATTATTTTATTTTATTTTATTTTTTGAGACGGAGTCTCCCTCCGTCTCCCAGGCTGGAGTACAGTGGCTCGATCTCGGCTCACTGCAAGCTCTGCTTCCCGGGTTCACACCCTTCTCCTGCCTCAGCTTCCCAAGTAGCTGGGACTACAGGCGCCTGCCACCGCACCCGACTAAATTTTTTGTATTTCTGGTAGAGACGGGGTTTCACCGTGTTAGCCAGGATGGTCTCGATCTCCTGACCTCGTGATCCACCCGCCTCGGCCACCCAAAGTGCTGGGATTGCAGGCGTGAGCCACCGTGCCCGGCCACTTCCAATCATTATTTTTATCCAGACACCTTTTAAGGGATTCGGAGTAGTGTGTTGTCTTTCACTTTTCATTGTGAATTAGGATTTACATTCACAAGTTCCCCACCTTTTTTTCATATTTACCTGGGTCCTAAAGAGAGTTTGGAATTTAAGAGGCAATTACATTCAGTAATATGCATATACATTTATGTTTCTTTCCCTATACCTCCCTTTTCAAATATTTATAATAATGGGACATAGGGTTATTTATCACTTTAAGTTAGAATTGTTTTCTTCACTTCCACTTCAAGTGGAATTCTTTTCTTATGAATAATAAATTTAAAAAATATATATATATGCCCATAACATTTTTGAGACTGGGATGATTTAGAAATTGATTGAATTAGTATGTCACAATCTCTTTATAACCTGACACATAATTAAGTTCATGAATAATATCTGCATCCTTCTATTTATAAGACATAGTATTCTTAAAAGAAATTCAAAGGTGTACATACACACTTATTTTCTATGCAGGCAAAATAATTTTACCTTTATATTGTAAAAATGGATTAATATAAAAGAGAACTTTAAGAATTCTGATATTAAAAATGATCACTATTATATTGATCTGAAATTATTCTGAGAGTGAACATCTGAGGTTGGGGTAGAAGGGAAGAGATGGGGCATTAGAGTTTGGGGTTTCAGGAATTTTCATTTAACAACCACAAAAACCTTTTAATGATTGATTTTGAAAGCTAAAACTGTGAAGACAATGGCAACTGAGCAGCTGCAAACAGACAGATGGGGTTGGAGAAAAAAAAGCAAAGCTGCCAAACTTTTGAGAAGAAAACAATGACAGAACCTATCCTGTGTTTTTGGCACAGAGGTGGGGAACGAGTGTATATGGCTCATAGACACAAAACGGACTTTGACAACATAGAAGCTGAATCGAGATTTTTTGGTTTCCTCTTGTGTCATAATCAATGTAGGAATAAGAAAATTATCTTAGGAAATATAAGATAAGATTTTGAAAGTTTTAAAATGTTTCTAAGACCACATGTGTAAACTTAAATGGGTTATGTTTGTTTAAAAGGAAATGATTCTGAAAGTGATCTGTAAGTGAAAAATTTCAGTTTCTTGGACAATTCTGTGTTAACCATTTTATCTTTCCTACTATTAAATCTGGTTTATCCATGGCCCTAAGTAGATGAATAGGGAATGAATGTGATAGGGGAGCAGTATTTACAGACAAAGATAAAATGTCAAATTTCTTTTGTTAATAGTCTTATACAAGAGCTGTACAAATTAACCTGATCAGAAAGTAATCAGATAAGACGTTTTCATGGTGATACCATGGTGATAAGTGTGCTTTGGAAACACATACATACATGATGATTGCTTTGGAATTCTCAAAAGTAAAAACACACTGAAAAAGTTGTGTGTGTATAAATACATATATTTCCTGGTTTTTGTAAAAGAAAATTTATATTTGTATGAAAAAGACTTAGGAAATCACCCAGCAGCTGTAATGTTGGACTATAGCTTTAGAAAGAGAAACTGAGAAACAAATTAGGCGATCATTTGAGATCTGGAGCAACTACAAAAAAATTTATGTAAAGCTCCAACAAAATGACCAGCCTTAATATGGAGAGAGTGTACAAGTAACTAGGGAGGACAAGGCTTCCTTCTGGTTCCTCTGGGCACAGTCACAATTCATCACATAACTGTCATAAAGAACACGGGTCCAGTAGTCAGAGAAGAGTTTTTTGTTTTTCTGTTTGTTTTATTTTCCCCATGCTCCTATCTATGTTATGTTAGGAAGACAATAGGGCTAGAGGTGCATGGCATCTGAAGAAAGCCCTAGTTAGGGTATAATGAAATGGAAAATGGAGAAGTGAAACATGTGAGGGGGTGAGCAATACATTCCCAATAGCAAGTTACACCTGATTTATTTATAACGGTAGATGTGATTTTCCCTAAAAAATGTGATAGGACTATTTCAGTCTCCTATGAACAGTTTCCAAGCTTCTGAACACCATTACTTCTGCCTACTTTGTGAAATACATGTGATTTCAAAGTGTCAAATAGCATTATGCAATGGCTGATAATAAGATCCCATTCCAATGTGTCAGATTACTAAGTTTAAGCTATGGTATGTAATACGGTTTAGCTTTGTGTCACCACCCAAATCTGTTCTCCAGTCGCAATACCCAAGTATTGAGGGAGGTACCAGGTGGGATGTGATTGAGTCATGGGGGTGATTTCCCCCAAGCTGTTCTTATGATAATAAGTGAGTTCTCATGAGATCTGAGGGTTTTGTAAATGTCTGGCACTTCTTCCTTCTGCTCTGTCCTCTCTCTTGCCACCTTGTGAAGAACGTGTCCAGCCATGCAGAACTGTGAGTCGATTAAATCTCTTTCCTTTATAAATTACCTAGTTTGGGACTGTCTTTATAGCAATGTAAAAAAGGACTAATGCCATTTAGCATCCAGTCTAATATCAGAATAGTATCACAAAAGCCTGACCACAGGTGGCTAGTTCCAATTGTCTATTGGAACTGAGAGAGGAAGGAAAACAGGAAAGGGTGAAAATTATTTGATTGAGACAATTATACTAAGAGTAGCCAAATAGCAGGGCAATGTGCTGAACCCTCCATGCCTTTCATCCTTTATCCGTAAGGGCTGAGCTCCCCTTGGAGGTGCAATGAATAAGCTTTCAGCAGGTTCTATAATATACACGTTTGCAGTTTTCTGAATTTACAAAAGTACTAATGGTGTTTAATGTTGCTTCCAGTTTAATTCTCCAAAAGTTTTATTATCAGTGTTGTAAATAATAATGAAGGCAGAAAATGTTTGATTTTGAGAAGTACCTTTACTGTTTGTTTTTTTGGAAAACACTCTTTTGTTTCTATTACTAAAATTCTCTTTAAAGATAATTTATTTAAATTCCCATAGAATATAGATCTATTCTTAAACCAAAACATAGGTAGAATATGCTCATATTAAAATCTGCAATTCTCTAGACTCTGAATATTTCCATTAATCAATCAATCAACAACCACAACCCCTCACTTTTCAAAGGCTGCACATTCTATTATCTTCAGAAACACTTGTTAAAATGCATTTAATTTTTAGCTAGATAAAAATTTCCTCTCTGAGACATAAAGACCCTGATCCAAGTTATGATTTTTGCAGACATTTAATCTGAATCTGTCATTTGTTCCAGACTACAGCTTTGTACAGTATTTGATTAATACTCAGGCAATTCATACGCTGCCAAGTTTAAAAAGACTTTGATGAAGGCTTTGATCACATCCCCTCTCTATGCTTTCAACATGTATTCCAGTCTTCTTAGTCTCTATTCATATCAAAGTCATGCCATCTCTTGATTATCTTAAGCTTTCCAAACTTATTATGTATATTTTGAGGTGCATAGCTGAAGTTGCTTGATGCATTTGGATGCTTTTTTGTCTTTTATTGAAAGTTATGTTGAGCTAACATATGTAGGATAAAGACTAAGAGAGATTATCATTTGAGAAAATTAATATTTTTTTTAAAGCACGTGATTTCTATTGTCTAGTGGCTATAAACTTCTAATTCAGAAAAAATAAAATGATAAAACAAAGTTTAAGATGTAGAAATAACAATAAATGCCTAGCATTCCTATGATACAATTGTTAATATTAATAGAAGAAATTCAGTCTAATTTTTCACCTCCAGTTTTATGCTTTTTTGAAATCTGAAACTATCCCCAAATTGTCCAGGAACACATTTCCCATTATCATATATTGCTTTATTAGCATTGATTTAAATTTTAATTTTATGCTTTAGATTGTTACAACTCTTATAATTTTCTGAATGTTACCTTTGAAGATTTTTTCACAAAGAGATTCAGGTACATATTATTAGTATCACTCTGAAAGACTGGAAATCAAAAGTCCCTATTTTTTGGTTTTCTGTTTGTTTTATTTTCCCCATACTCCTATCCATGTTACGTTGGGAAGACAATAGGGCTGGGGTGCATGGCATCTGAAGAAAGCCCTAGTTAGGGTATAATGAAATGAAAAATGAAGAAGTGAAACATAGGGGGTGAGCAATACATTCCCAATAGTAAGTTACACCTGATTTATTTATAACAGTAGATGTGATTTTCTCTTAAAAAAAATATGATAGGACTATTTCAGTCTCCCATGAACTGAGATAGGAGATATCCCTCATCTGGAATATGAGGTCCCATTCTCTCAGGGTTGGGTACAGGGTTGGGCGTCGATTCATGCTTAGATGGATGCATCACAGACTGTGCTTCAACAGGGTAACTCCAATCTCTCTTTTAGTAACATTGCAAGCATAAGAGTAAAGTTGAAACTCAGAATAAAATAGAAAGCACCTTTGGTTTTGTGAATAAAACTGCTGGCATCACTACCACGCAAGCCTACTGATGCTTTTCTATAGTGTCAAGTCTAGCAGTGAGCTTATCAAAGGCATTCTTCATTTCTATTACAGTGTATTTTATTTCTAGTATTTTATTTTGATTAATTCTTAGACTTTCCATATCTCTACTGACCATACCCATCTGTTTAAAAATGTTGTATATTTTTTTCTATTAAAGACTTTAACATATTGATCATTTTATTTTATTTATCAGTTATGTTGTTTTTTGATTTTTTGTTTTGTTTTATTTTATTTAGTTTTAAATTCCCTGTTTAATCATTCCAAAATCTGTGTCATACCTGAGTCTGGTTATGATGTTTGCTTTGTGTCTTCACAGTGTTTTTCCCAACTTTTTAACATGTCTTGTAATGTTTTGTTGAAATCTAGATAAAACATATCAGGTAACACAGAAGTAAAAGCCCCTTCTTTGGGGTTTTATGGTCTGACTAGGAGCTGGGCTGTATTTACTATTTGCTATAGCTGAGGTACCAGAAGCTTCAAATTCCTCTATTGTTTTTACCTCCTTCATTGTTTCTGAGCTTCCCTAAGAACTCCTTCCTAAGTAGAATCGGAGTTTTGCATGTCTTTCACTTGTAATTTACGGCTACAGATCCCTGCTAGCGTAGTGGTAATGCATGAAGAAGAGAAAGCATTCTATAATCTTAGGTGTAAATCTCAGTGTTTAGTGGGTTTGTTCACTTGGGCTGACTTCTACAAGTGTTTCATAGTACAAGTTCTTCCCACCTCAGGTGAGACAAAAAGCCTAGAGGGAGTGAAACTGGGTAAATGCCATACCTTGGAGGTGGGATAAGACTGCAGTATAGTCTTTCTCCTGGAAAACGGTTGTCTATTATACAGAGCGCTCATGGCGTGTTTCAGAAGAGTTACTTGCCTCATCCTCATGCCAGGAGGCATGTAGTGTTAAACAATTACATCATTATTAACATCACTCATCATTTTACAAAAGAGTTTTACAAAGACTACAATACAGGAAAATAGTAATAGAAGTTTAATCTTCTTGAAAGTTCTCTTGGAGATCTACAAACTACACTTTAGTGAATAATCTTTAGATTCTGAACTATGGAAGAGAAGAAAGCTGGTTATACTTTCAAAAGCTGTGTTTATTGACTGTGTATTCTGTGCAGTAAATTTTAAAAACCTGTCATCAATCACCGAAATGAGAGTTATTACTTCTTCACTAGGCCTGTTTTTGAATTAGACAGGCTAAAATGCCTAAAACATATCTTTTGCTTTGTCTGCCATACTTCCTAACTATATTTCTACAGCAAGAAAAAAATTTTGATTGATTTTTTAGCACAGATCTGTCTGTGCTATGGCTAGTTTATAATGATGCTGAAAAGATATCTAAATGAGAACAGTGTTTTATCCACAAAATGTCAACCTTTTAGATAAACACTTGTTCATTCTTCCTTAATAGGTGTGCATCTCAAATACATCAAAATATCCTGCACTGATTATAATATACTTTATTTCTGCAAATTTTTTTATAAAGAAAAAGATGACAGTTTCTTCTATGCTACAATTGAACATAATTTTAAAATGTTATACTTTGTTGAACAGGGATCTCTAGCAGAAATTTGCTATTGTTTCATGTTAATCTCTGTGGCCCAGTTGGGAAAATTCATACATTCCAATGAAGCAGGTATCCCTGGGGTTATATAATTTTAAAAAAGCCTATAAACAATCAATATTATAGCACCATGTATCACAGCACTGAATCTTTCTTATTTTAATATAGGTTCAAGAACAGTAAACTATGTAAAATTATAGCATACTTATAAATTCTGATAGGAAAATATAAATAAAATATTTCGTTAATTTTAATCATATCTAAAAAATTACATGAGGCATAGATTCTAGTAGGAAATTCAAGTTCATTTATTTCCTTCTGTTTTAAAGTACATGGCTTCTGTGTTGCCTGTATAAATCAGACACATGGTCATTTATTTTATAAGACATTTTAAACTGATCAGTTAACCTCATTTCTATGTATAACAAGGAAAAGAATCTTGCTTACTAATGAAATTAAACAAAAGCATCAAGTCTATTTTTCACGATATTACCACATTTTGAAGTCACATTTCTGACCCTAAAAATGAGCTTACATCTGTTGGGAGTAATGATATATTACTATAATTTAAAAGCATGCTGAGGCAAGAAATCAAAGGAGTCCAACAGATTAGGACCAAAGAATGAATTTCTATGAAAAAATATTTTTGGAAAAAATTGCTAATATATTTAAAGAATTTATTAATTTTGTAAAAAATAAAAATGAGTAATAAATAATTAACAATATTATGTGCAACTCTCAGAAACTCACTGCAAATATTTATAAGCCGTGACAATGTGGAAGTTTACCTGAGTTCTATACTTTCAGAGAACAGTGAAAGTTATAAAACCCGCCAATCTATTTTTCACAAAGTCTTCCCACACTTTTGTGCTGGGAAATGGCTCATTGTAAACTACAACTCTTTCCCATATGGCTTAGAAAAGGCTCCCTGTCCACTCTTCTTCATACCTCCCATAAGTCTTGCTGTGGTCTCACTTGTTTACTGAGGACAAGTCCTCATCATTTCCCCTTTTGC
This sequence comes from Theropithecus gelada, assembly GCF_003255815.1. Lineage (NCBI taxonomy): Eukaryota > Metazoa > Chordata > Mammalia > Primates > Cercopithecidae > Theropithecus > Theropithecus gelada. The sequence goes on from NC_037686.1 coordinate 60,846,500, forward strand.
CTGAACCTGCTGACAAGGCCAGATACAGACTCCACAACTCTCCATTCTTTGTCTCATGAGTGATTAACTGAGATTAGAACTCAGTTCTAATTTTCTGTTCAGATAATTGACTGAGACTCTGCCTGCTTGCAAAGCAATCCACTGTAAATCAACCCATCTGTAGCATGTTTATTATGTCTTATAAACATGTGAGGCGCAAAAACTCTGCTGAGACACTCCAATTGCAGATCTGGGTGCTCAGCCTATTGCAATAGCCAAAATAACATCTCTCTCTCTCTCTTTCTCTCTCTCTCTGTCTCCTTTTAAGTCTCTGGTAGCTGTTTACACTGCTTACTCCCATTTCTATGCAGCTGTTTTACAGATGTTTATCATTATTTATGCAATACATGACTACAGAAACATGGTATATAAGGCATGCACAAGTTTACAAGTAGAGTGACTGATCTGTAAACCAGACCCTGTACTTAACTCTGGCACCGAAAACTATTTATAAGATGATGCCCTAAGAATGTTATAAAATAATAGGAAGACACATTTTTAAAAGGTTTCTTTAATATTATTGTGTTAAAACTATGATACAATCATATAAAGTTTCATAGTAGGCCACAGAGAAAGAATACTTGGCATTTCAGACAACCTCATAAATATGTTCAGATGACCAACGATCTGAGGCTTAAAGGAAAGAACTAGTGAACTTGGTCAAAGGAAGGAATAATAGAAGGCTCTGCTACATGGAGGGATCTACACAAACACAGGAAGTTACTTTGCCTTTGACTCTTTCTTTTTTTTTAAAGCAATAAAATGTCTAACCTTTATGACCAACCCCTAGGAATCCAGGCAGCCAATTTAGCTACTGTTGGACCCTTTATCCAAGGCAAATACAAAATTTGATGCTTAAAACATTTCAATCATAAAGAGGACACAAAAACCTACAAGTAAATGCTGGCTTATATAGATATGCTTAATATTGAATAACCTTATTTCAAAATATAAATATGTGTTACAAACTGATAGCCTATACACATATTGGAGAAAATCATCATTATATTTGCATTATATTGACTCATTTCATAAACATTTGCAACATTGTTCTAAAAATTTGTTTCATATGTATTACTTGCTAGGTATTTTATTTGGGCATTACTGAAATGATCATTGTTCTTAAAATATCTTTGTCTATTTTCTGCTTCTCTTTTCGCATTGTTCTTTTTATACCAGGACAGCCCTTGCCTGATTTTCCTACAATGAATCTTTATTCCAATGACCTTTCCTTCATTGCAGCCAAGTTACCCCATACCTTTAGTGTGCTACTATGAACAGAACTTTAGGCACTTGTCACATTGAACAAAGCTTAATTGTTCTTGTATTTATGACTCTTCCAGGAAAATAAAATTTCATAAGTGTGTTAGCCATAGCTTATTTATTTCTAATTCCTCGTTCTTAGCTCAATGCCTGGAAGATAGCAGACCCTAAAAATAGTATCTTTAGTTATAAAAAAAAAAGGAACATGAGAGAGGAAAAAAAGATTGAGATACTCCAGTCTGAATAGAATAAAATGATTCAACAGGTAATAAGCATATAACACAAATTGAAGCCACTTGTTCCTGAATCTGCTAAGTGAATTTTATTTAAAGAGGCAAAAAGGAGCCAGTGGAGTAATTTGAGGAAGGAACATAATATTTTCTGAGTAAAACAAAAATATCTATGATTAATATTATTTCCAAACAAAGGCATTATTGCCATATTTTAAGGCAGTTTATGTGACTCCCTATGTGTTTAGATAAGGGGTTGGGTGGTAAAAAGGAGAACAGTTGAGTTTAGAGATAGAATACAATACATTTTATTACTTAATTTTATATAATGAACATAAGACTGGGAAGAATGATAGATGATTCATAGACTCTGAGATTGGGGAGTTATTAAACGTCTTTGAAAAATTATTAGAATAAAGAAATATATGGGCATGGAAGGAAAGCATTTGGTCTTCTTTCTACTCAAGTATGTCTAGAAGGCTGTGTTGAGGATAGAGAGGGAAAAGGGTCAAGTCCAGAAATATAAATCAAAATCATCCTGGTGCCTTAGATATTTGAAATCATATGAATAGATGAGCAAGAAAAATAAGGGCACTGTGTTTTAACCTTCAGGCCATGTATTTATTATTGGTGAACAGGTATTGCACGGGTGTAGAAAAAGACACAAGTGATTTCATTAGAACAAACAATGCCTTTCCAGGCTTTCAATATGATGGGGATCAGAGTGACAAAACGGCATTTAGAAAAGAAGATGGATGGGGCAAGAACGTCTTGAAAATGCAATTTACTTCTACATGCTTAAAGGCAACAGAGAATGTGGTGTTTGCAAGACAGTGTTTAATTATCTGAAAAAGGAAACTAGAGTCTGCGAGGAAACGTGTCATTGGTGAGTATAACACTTTTTAATAACTGCTATCTTATCTTGAGTGAACTCTTTTAATAGAACAAATCTCTCATGGAAGATTAAACTTTTCGAAAGGTAGCATTTAGTGACATCTTCCTTGTGTGTTTTAGTACATTTGTTCATTACTTCAGCAGTCTTCCAAACATATTACACTTCCAGTATTCTGGGAGTAGAAAATAGCAACAGGAAACTTTTATGGCAATATTATTGCAATAAAATATTACGGGAATTTGGGGAATATATTATTACTGCGGTTTGATATATAAAAATATTCAATGATTGTGACTATGATGAATTTCCCAGTGTTACCATGGCTTGGTAAAGGGAGAGAACAGAATCTTTAATTTTCAATTCAACATTTACCTGTCATATCTGAATGAGTTTTGTATGTTAAGTGTCTAAGAATCTGTGCATGCCTGCTGGCAAAAATTCTCAGACTTAGAGTATGCACAAGTGGATGCTTTATTTTTGATACAAAAATTTGAATTCAAAAACTGTCGTTTCTAATGTGCATTTATTTTTCAGAATTAATTCAGTATTAAAAGCCATGCCAGACTGAAGTTGAGGAATGAGCCTTAGGAAACATTTATATAACATCTCTAGATATTTATATTACTTAACTAATTGTACATAATGAAAGTCAATCAACCACATGATATTTTTGTATTTAAAAAAATTAAACTCTCAAATTAAAAGTCAAGCCTTCCACTTCCATAATTTTATATCCCAATACAGTTTGTTTGATTAAGCTTTCTCATAAATAATCTACAATGACAGATTTCCTTTATATGAATAATCATAGTGTTTAACATTATTGAAGGTTTGCCATGTATCAATCACCTTCTACAAACTTTGCATTATTTAACTAATTAATCCTCCAAGAACCTTTTAAAAAGGTTATGATTATCTGTATATTACACATGGAAAAATGGACACAAACCAATTAGTTTGAACAACGTCATAAGCTGCATAGATGTGAAAATGCATTCACACATATATATGTATTACATATATAATCATATGGTAAAGGTTATAGTCATATAAGCATGTATTACTTCTGCAGATGTTTGGGAATTTATATTTTCAGAGACATTTCTCCTTCCAGTCTCCTATGTTCACTGATTGCATACTGGATTTCATAGCATCAGCCCCGTCAGATTCCACTCAAAACAAACAGTTTTAATAATATTAATAGCTATGCTTCAGAGAACCTGATGTAGTCTATGATGATTTTTCCTGAATCCATCAACATGAGGCATGTTTTCATAAGATGTTATTGTGATACAATTTCATGTAAATATAAAGAAAGCCAACATATCTGATGAAGTATGCTTATATTTTAAAATAAATATTCGTCTTTTTCTCCAATCCACATATATGCCTAATATGGCACATTGAAATAAAGCTGGGTTTCCTACACAATTGACAGAAAATATTTATTATAGATATCAAAAGAAAGACTTTTAAAGTTAACTTGGCAGTGATGGCCATTAGAAGTTTTTTCTTTCCGGACAGAGATAATCAGTCAACTTAATGTATATGTCAGGAAAAATCCTCATATAATATCTAATTCCACAAGGCCATCATATAATGTTTATGTTCAATAAATCTGTTTAAACAGAAAAGAGAATATAATGAATCACTGTCCCCATGAAATGAGAAAAAAAATCAACTCTATTTTCGTTATTTTGTAAATATAAATGAACACATAAATCTAGCAAAAATTAATTTAAACAAAATTGGTCTGATATACTATGCAGTTGCTCTGTGATTTAAGCTACAGCAATCTCTCTCCCTCTGCGTGTCTCTCTCTCTCTTTTAATGACCTTAGGTCCCCAGGTGCTGTTAGTGGCAATATCTCAAGTCAGTTCAGTTTAAATTGGCTGACAAGGATTTTAGGCTTTGAAATCACCTGGATTTTCTAAATGTAGGCATGAACCTTTATGGATCATTTATTCTGCATTAAATTTTATTTTATATTTTGGCATGCAATAAAGTTTACTTTCATATTTTATACACACTATTTTAATGCTTTTTTTCCCTTATATATAACAAGATCACCTAAGTTATTTGCAACCTAATATAGTTTCTAAGCAACTTGAGTATAGTGAGTCATTTTTTTAGTATCCTTATTATTTAGTACTTTGCTTACAAAATTATTTATTGATTATATCAGCATAATTCCATTAATTATTAAGCTTTTGCATATGGCATACAATATAAGTTTGGTAACTGTTTTAACTAAAGAATTGATGAAAATCAAAATAACTGTTTAATAAGTGAGACTCCTAGGATCTTGAGAAAATTATTGAATTATCTGCTTCTTAGTTTATTTGACAGTTTTAAGGATTTTTCTTTTATGTAATTGTCAAACACTTTTTCTATCTGCAACCCACCCAAGAAAATAAGATTCAATGTATTTTGTTCATTCATGTATCTTCAGAGTTTCACAGAGTACTTTGCACTTTGTACAGATCTCTTGAATTAAGAATTATTTGGGTCCACAAAATCCCATTCTAATTTGATCTATAAGACCATATGTAAGTTGGTCCCTATCTAAAATTCTAATTTCATATTGCACAACTTGTGACACTTACTTTGTATATCTCTCTGCTTATTTCTTGATTCCCAGCCATACTGTAGTTATTTCTCTCTCAATCATTTATTTTATCTTTCCTCTGCCTGTAATGATCTTCCTAGGATTTTCAAGTGTATTATTTCTCATTCATCAAATATCAGTTTTCCACCTTGTATTATATTCACAGTACATTTCCTTGCCTGAAATCACTTTATGTATCCATTTATTTAACCTACTGGATAACAACATAGACCTCTTTTATTTTGTTCACCCCTCCCTTCTCAACATCAAGAGCAATAACTGATATACATTAGGGATTCATAAATATTTTTAAATTTTCTACAAAAAACACATAGTCTAGCATATAATAAATGATGCACAAAGCAGATTGTAGAAATTTCCCTGTTCCTGCACGTTTTACAATACCACTTTTTAATGTATTACCCTCTTACCTCTGAATGACTGTATACAAACTTCACTTAAGCGTCTTTCTTTCTCCGTGCCATTTTCCCCCGGGAACAAATTTTATTTTATTTCATCTCCTTTATCTCACAGTTCTACTATAAAAGAGGAGACCTCTCTTTGTTAGACAGAAAGCAAAGTTGGCTAAAGTAGATTACTTCTTATGCTCATTTTCAAATTTTCAAAAAAAAATGTAATTTTTCTTACTTGAACATACAAAGACGAGAGGAAGAGCTCTCAGTCATATGAACCACAGAACAATCACATAAAAGGAAAAAAAGAGAAGTTACAGATTAAACATGATTCCTAGGGTTAAAGTCTTGGAGCTGCACTGCATAATTTCTATTTTGTTCCTTTATATTTTATTTTATTTTTTCACGAAATGAAGGTATCATATTAACCTGTCTTAGCCTTAGTTTAGTTTTTCATTCATAAAATGAAGATCTCAGAACCTACCTGACAGGACTAAATAATACACCTCAAGAGATTTTGGAGTAGGCAAAAATGAAATAAATGTTAAAAAGTGCTAACTTTTAATGAACATGTATTATGTGCTGAGAACTATTGTAAATATTTTATGTGTATTCACTTATTTAATCTTTACAACAATCATATGAGATATTGATGTATTCCATCCTGTTCTAGAGAGGAAAAAATCTGACTCCCAGAAATTTTAAGCTATTTGCCTGAAATTAGTTTTCATCCAAAGAAAATATATCCTAAATGATCACTGTATTAGTCTGTTTTCACGCTGCTATAAAGCTACTAAGTGAGAACTGGGTAATTTATAAAGAAAAGAGGCTTAATTGACTTACAGCTCTGCATGGCTGAGGAAGTCTCAGGAAACTTAAAATCATGATGGAAGGGGAAGTAGGCACCTCTTCACAAGCTGGCAGGAGAGAGAGCCTGTGAAGGAGGAACTGTGAAACATTTATAGAACTGTGAGATCTCGTGAGAACTCCCTCACTATCACAAGAACAGCATGGGGAAAACCACCCCCACGATCCAACCACTTCCCACCAGGTCCCTCACCCAACACTTGGGGATTATGAGGATTACAATTTGAGATGAGATTTGGGTGCACAGAGTCAGATCATATCAATCATCCTATTAGATTAAATGTCATTTCATGGCAAGTTCATTTCTTAATATTAGCAGAAAGTACTGGTGTTACTGTGATTTGAATTGGGCCTTCAGCATCAGAGATCACTAACTTGTTACAGTGTTTCTATACAAACTATATACCTTGTATCTTACAAGCTATATTATCTCTATAAAATAAATTGGGTATTATAAATATAATTGTCAAAGAAACTATGGCAGATGAAGAATTAACAAGACACAAGGAAGAATCTAGATGAAATCTGGCAGATACAGTTTATTAAGGTTTTCCTAAAAGATGCATCAGTTTGTTAGTGAAGAAATACTGGAGGTTTATAACAGAATCATGCCATATGAACACTATAATTACTGTAAATACAACATTCTTAATAAATCTTTGTGTTGCATTCTTACTAATTCTTATATTTTCTCTGGTTATTGCTAAGCTTAGCTAGCTATATGGAGTGAAACTTTTCTTTCTACTGCAGTCAATCTAAAATCCAAAGTAGGCGAATCCATCTTTCACAGATCTCAGTGAAATTTTACATTATTTCTAATTTTCTAAATTAACACATGAACGTTAATTTCTCTTTTTTACTTTTTGCATTACTGTTGAGGCACATATTTTTGACTGTATCTTTTCTATACTGCCTGCATGTTTACACACACATGTGTTCAGTACATTGCAATGTTAGAAAAATTACTGAATTATTCTGATTGGACTTTATCTTTCATCTTAACAACAACAGCAACAACAAATGAATGCTGAGAAAATAATGAATGCTATGCAGCATATTGTTAGCAGTCATTATTATGAAGAAAATGGTTTGCCTCCATCTTTCACAAATAGAACGTGAAACATGCTCTGGCCCAGCCACACTCAGCATCATCCCATAGCGATGAGTACCCTGCAGCCAGTGAGCATGTGATGGAAGCTTTGCACAGCTAATAGAAGGACTAGTGCTGTGATTTGCTCTGACAGGTCTTTCATTGCTACATTTCTAAAAGGGCGGCCAACTGGGGGTGCTGTACAATAGAAACAGATCTTCTAATTCAATGATATTTAATTTAACAAGAATAATAATTTAGGATATATATGTCTCTCCTGAGACGGGGAAAAACATAAAACAACGGAATTTTGCAGGTATATTATTGAATGCGAGACGAAATTATAAAGAGTATTAAGATTTCAAGGACGAAGCTTTTAACTGCATTAAATATATCCAGTAAAATTTAAGCTACAATTATAGTTATGATTATAGCAACCATTTCCCAGGTAATGCACACTGTTCCAGATACTATGCTCTTCACTTCCAATACACGATCTACTAAACTCATGCATTATTAATCACTCAATAGTTTAACTGACTAGGTTATTGTGTGATACATGGTAATCATTCATGTAAGATGCTGTAAACAGAGCTGGAGTGCAGGTCGAAATGATGACTGCCCCCAGGTTGTTTATTGTGAAAGAAAATGATACATCATTTTGTAAAACTGAGTTAAATATGATTAAGCAGTGCAGAAGGTGATGCAGGAACATAACCAAGAAACAATAATAAACTAAGGGGGATTAGATTAGAATCCCCTTAGTGTAAATAAATGTAAAACTAATATCAAATTAGTGAGTTTTGTGAGGAAAAATGGTGAGGGAGAAAGGGTAAAATAATTAAGGAGTGGGAGCAAATAAAATATTTTTCATGCATCATCCAGGTAACATGTATTGATTGAAGACTCCCAGGTGGGAAGTACTGGGAAGTTTCCAGGGAATTAAACAACTTTAGAATGGGCAGGAAGAGTAGAGAGCAATAAGGCTGGAGACAACAAGAGTGAGGTCACAGCACAGCTTCTCAGACAGGCATCTACAGGAGTTTGGCCTTTTATATAAAGGCAATAAATAGCTAATGAAAGGATTTGAGCCATGGAATGGTATTTGTTTTAGAAAAATCCCTGAGAATATAATATGGAGAGTAGCAAGAGCAAAAGGAGAGAGAAGTGGCAGGAGGCTGCAATTTTCAGGTAAAAATGATGCTGGCCTCGAGAGGGTAATAATAGTGGATAGAGAGTAGAAATTACAGATACCTTCCTTTGTGTTATTTTATAGATGAGGAAATTAATTGGCTTAGAAGGACTTGAAGAAATTTCAGATCTTAAATTATAAATGAAATGAAGATATTTAGATAGAAACTACAATCATCAATTAAAAATAGGTAAAATTTTAAAATAATACAAATTTTTTTCTTTCCCTCTCTCTATATAAAAATACATGCATATAGATACACTTATGCATACATCTATATAGTATTAACTGTATTAATTTTTTAAAGTTAAAATTATACTTCTGGTTATGATTTCTAAAATAACTATTTCCCTGTGTTTTGTTTTTATGTGAGAAGTGTTTCTTCATATTTAACATTGTTTTATTTAACATTTGTAATTTTAAAATAAAATGGATTCCTTCTACCATTCAGGCTTCACATATATCCTCAGAAATGCAAACTCTGTGATGTAACAGCTCAAGACAGAAAAATTACAAGTTCTGTCTGATCTTCAGATACCACCTATTTAACATGAGAAAGATAGTGTCCACTTCAGAGGCTTTCTGTAGATTTTAGAAGAGCATACGAATGTAAGAGCTTAAAACGTTTATTATAAAACACTAAGAGCTGACCAGTAAGACAAGTGACTTGAATAAAAAGAAACTGAATCAGCCACGTGATTGGTAGGTCAAACTGATATAAATGTAAGATGAGTCAAATAGTTGAATGAAAAAGTGCCGAAAGATGAGCCCACTTAAGTTCGTTCAAAGTTGTATTGTCAGTGGTGAGGATAGACCTGTAAGTTTATGGACACTAGGTGGGGTCTCGTGGCCTCTTTGGCCCTGGTCCCCAGAAGATTCACGTATGATATGGAGGACAATGCGGAGCTTAAGGATACAAAAACACAAAATTTTGGCCAATGTCATATGCTTAGAAATATCAGGGATGATCCAGAAAAGTGATGCTTTTATTGAAAGTCACTATTTACATTCATCATAGCACCTAGTGTTAGTCAACTTTGTGCAGTAGGTAATGAGCATGGATGTCACAGTAGCAACTTCGTGTGCACGTTCTTCCTCCAAGGCAAAGAAACCTGGGTTCCTCCCTGCAGCTGGGTCTCAGTGGTCTGGGCTGTACACAAGACTAAACATTCAGAACATACAGAATGGTATAGCTGTGGGACCAAACATCTTTCCAGTCACCGATCCAAACAGGACAACCCAGTGTAATTTATAGTGATACCAGGATGGAATACACGGGTTTGGAACTCAAGATAGACGGTGGAGGCTGAACATTTTCTCTAGTGGCAGGGATTGAGTCAATGGTGCTTTCAAAGTGTGGCATTTGGGGAGAATGTGCACTCATGTGTACTGAACTTGTTTGTAGGTAATTTCTAGAGTCACACGACATGGTATCAGTTCCATTTGTAATGTCAAAATGTGCCGGATGACTGAGCTTGAGCAAGCTCTGTGGGCTATTCATGCCTTAGTTTTCTCTTCAGTAAAATTGATTTACTTTGGGATTTTAAATTATAGTTCGAGCACAGTAGTGAAATAGGATCATGGATACTGCGAGTGCAATAGCTAAGAAGACTGAAAGGAAATATACAGGAAACATTTTAGAATTCAGGGCTACAAATTATCTTAAATTTGTCTATTCCTTGGTATCTCTGCCTAACAATTAGAGGAGTATTTCCATCACGTGGAACATTATCCCTCCATAACGGTCACGCTTCCGACCATGTACTAAAAACAAGGAGAAAACATATTTGCATATCTGTGAACATTAGAGAGAGAGGCAATGAAATGGATATTGGATGCAGTTTATAAAATTCAACACAAATGGGCACATGGCTGCGAATAGGGCAATTTATGAGGAAATTCAACTAGGAAGCCTCTATATTCCAGAGAAACTCAAGAGGCTCTGAAAATTCCTCTACTATCAAAATAATTTTTGTAACATAATGAAAACAAGTGAAAGAGGCTGCCCTCATGAAATAGAGGTGCAGACGTTGGGCCAGAAGTCTAGCTCAGATTTGCAGCCCCTTAGGCTGAATTCCCCACAAACAGGGCCTTGAGGAGAAAGATTAAGCATGTCTTGTCCTCTTCATTAAGAATCTCTCTAGGAAAGACCTATGGTCTCAGTGGAGATTAATTTTTCTACTAAGTGGGAAACTTGGATCTAAATAGAACGTGACATTTAACACTGTAACTCAGCAACCTGTGTGGCAGGTGTATTCTGAAAACAGTTTCAAACTACATAGGTGTATACTGACAAAAAATATCTGAGGTGGACATATTGAGATTCTAACCCTGGATGCTTATAAGGGCTTGGAATATGTGCTGATGGTCAGCACATATGCTGTTTACCCTCTAAGACTCAGTGAGTTCTCTTGACAGCACTGACCTCCCCAAATAAGAGCCAGAACCATGGTGTGTGAGGCTGAAAGAGCAGGTCAGTCAGCAGCTAATCAGGAAAATGGAAAGTACTCTGACAGGTAGTTAAAAATCGATGTGAGGTTTGGAGAAGACTAAAGGGGATGGACAGGAAGGTTAAACAAAGGTGAGCAACTGCAGAAAGCCACTGTCACCATAGGACTGAATGAGCAAGAGGAAATCTGCTGTCACTAAGAGCCTCCCATCATCGTGCCACTTAGTTCCCCTGAGGTGGGGACCCAGCTGTGGAGTAGCGTCCCAGAGGCTGCCCATGCTGGCTGCTTTTGCCACACCCACTGCTGGCCATTACCAGGCATGCCAACAAAAGCAGAGAAAAATCATGTCATCTCATTCCCCCTCCCAATCTCCTACTTACACACTTACACTTTGCATTTGCAGGATATAGCAGGAGGCTGGCTGGCAGAGTATCTGGGAAAAGTAATTGTGAGGATGGCTTTAAAGGGCAAAAGAAAACTGAGAAATAACAGACGCAATGCATCACAGGCTAATTACCCAGAGATGTTTCCCTTTTAAGTTTGTAAGAGTCAGTAACAATGGGGTTATTGACTGTGAGGGTCAGGAAAGTCTGAAGGGAACTAGAAATTGAGGATTTTCATACTCTCCTGGTAAAATTAAACTAAATGTTGCTTTATTTAAGCCAAGGCTAACTTAATGATCTCTACTTATGCAGGGATATCACTCCTTAATCCAGAATCCTTGGCACTGTTGGGAAGAACTAGTGCTCCGAGAAAGGACCTATCTAGGCAATCATAAGAAATGGATGCAGTAAGAGAGAAAATGAGTAGAGCCACCTGAAAGCAAAATAATTGATTCGTTTCTTTTATCTTTACACATTCAATCAGAAAATAAATCGTAGGACACATTTGGAAGGCTATATATTTGTTGATAAAGATCGTAAAACTCAGTTTTTTATTGACTGCTTGCACTAAATTTATATTGTTAGAAAGAAAAATACATATATGTGAATATACACAAGGACTTACTTCCTTCCATTTGAGATTCCTTTAATTCAATCTCCTCAATTTCTTCCTTCAATTTCAAATTGAAAGAAGTAAGTCCACGAAAATGTGGCTTCTAGTACAACATTTGAAAAGAAAAGATTACTAAGATTCTCAGAGAGAGAGAGAGAGAAGGAAGAGAGGGAGGAGGAGCAAGAGAAGGAAGATGAAAACAGAAGAGAAGGAGGAAGAGAGGGAGGAAAAGGAGGAGGTGGAGAAGGATCAGGAGAAGCAGAAGAGAAAGGAAAAGGAGAATAAGGAATAGGAGGAGGAGGAAGAGGAGGTAGAAGTGATAATTTGCTTTTGCAGAAGTAAAGAAATAGAAGATAAAATATGTGGTAAGAGAAATGGAGAGAAGCACGAGGCAATGCAATGTTGAGTAAGAATCTTGTTAGCAGGCGTGATCAATATCCTGGGAAAAAGCAGTAGGATTGCTCCCTGTGTATTCCTGTTGGACAACAGATAAATCTGAGGGAGGAGACTCCTGGGAGAAGGGAGCTATATCAATAAGGGTAAATGTAATTTCTACATGGAAATAATAATAATATAAATACAAATTGTCTTCATTAAAGAGTATTTCTGTCATGACACATAAGAATGTAAATCAGGGAATAATCAGGGAAGTGGAGATGATAGGGACACAGGCAGCTAACATTGTATGGCTTCTGAATCTTATTTGTCCCTATTTACTTTTCCAATTATTCTTGGAAATAGGAAAAGAAGGTGAAAAAATCTGAAGAATATTTGAGTGAGGAACGCAAACTTTACAGAGGGTCTTTTGGTTGGACCTCTGTGGCACGTCCACATGAAACACAGGGAAGTTTGATGTGTGCCTAGACATGAGAAATACAAGGAAACAATGCCACAGGGGACTCCTCAGTTTGGTGGGGAAGGACAAGAATTCTCCTGGTCCTAATGGCGCAAACCCTATATTACAAGTAGACAAGCCAAATGAAACCTTTTCACTCAAATCCGATCTGACTGAAGATTTCTAATTCTGCTCAGAATGTTCAAAGTGGCAAGAAAACATCATTCTCATCTTAAAATTTAGAATTGCCTGGATAATCTAGAAAAATCTCCACGGCTCTTGATCCCAGGAGATAACTGAACTTGTGGGGCAACCACAGAGTCTGCATCTGAGCTGTGGCGAGCCTCTCACAGGTGAAGGGTGAAGGGTGCAAGAACCACCTTGTCTTTGGCAGAATACAGGAGGATCTGGTCACCATAGAGGCAGGTAAGAAGAAATCAGCTAAAATTTTATTAAATTCTCATGGTCCAAAATGGGCTAATGTATCAGTTTAAAATGTCTGGAAGCCCCAGGAAGAAGTGCAAGCTCTTTTCCACTGGCCTCCACTAGGTGCTCAAGGGGAAGATTAGGGCAGAAAAAATGACCAGGATAACGAATAGGCGTAGAGGCATGCAGAGATAATTGATTGCTACTGGGGGACAGGGAGAAACATCAGACAACTTCATGGAAAGGAAAAATGAACAGTGTAAAAGGAAAATAGCATCTCAGGACCTCAAACTCACTGAGTCATGCAACACTGCCTCCCATTTTGTTCCTAAATAGGTAGCTGCAAATACAGCAGCCCACATACCTCTTCAGGGGGGCCTCCTTCATCATTTGCCCACAAGAAAATTCCTTGTGGGCTCCAAGATCTTTACCTTAAAACCGAGTTTTGTTGAATTTCACCCGGACGTCAGTCAAACATTGATTATCTTCACAGGTACAGGACAAGACAAGCAAGAAATCATCTCTTCACTCACCTGAGACCAATGCATATTTGACTGCTTCCTTTCCTCTGGGTTTATCTTATATTATGTAAAGATGCAGATTTACTGAGCATGAAGAGAATGTGCGGCTGACTGTTCCTCTACATGCTCTTTTCACACATAAAATGTGAATTCAGTGAATACTGATTAAAGCCTCAAAACAATGCACTCACTTGCGTCTTTTATCTACCCTCTCCTTTTTTTCTTTCCTCTCTCCTACTATCTGCTCTTTCCTCTTTAAATATTGAGATCCCTAAACTCTGTAAAAAGCGTAGATCACAGATGGTTCTGTGATTCTGTTTTCCTTTTACCCAGGCACATCCTCAGCGTTGGCAAAATAAAGCTCTAAATTGATGGAGACTCACCTTAGTCATTTTCTTTGGTTTTACGACAGAAAGCAAAATGCTCAAGGATCTCTCCTCATTAAAAACAAAAGCAAGATATCACATTCCCAGGCAATATCATGCCAAACAAAGATACATTAGGGCACAGTAGAAGCAAACCTTTTCTTTCCCTTGGGGATGGGACAAAAACAAAACAAAAACCCTTCTTGGTCACAATATACCACAATAAAAAGCAGAGGTCAAGACTAACACCAAATATCCAGCAGTTGTTTGGGGAGAAGGCAAGAGTATAGAGAGGGGCCTCCGCTATGGACAGTCATGTAGGATCTAAAAGCTCAAGGGAGAGTTAAGAACCCTGGAAAAGCCTCCAGCATGGCAGGCCCCCAGTCAATACAAGGTAATGCCTGCATGTTGTCAGAGGAGCTTGAAGCCTATGGACACCAAGTGTAAAGGTAACAGGAATACAGGAAAATCCAAGCCCAATCATTGATTGATTGACTCAATCAATACATCACACTATTGTCCTGACAGAATAGGGGTAGTTCTTCTTCGGCATTGGTAGTATTTATCTCAGTCTATACTATTCTTCCAAACGTTGTCCCATTTTAATTCTAAAGAATAATGGGAAAATAGACAACCCATTGCTAAAAAATAAATTACTCAGCAAAATAAGACTCAAAGATGATTCAGGTATTAGAATAATGACACATACTGTCATTATCCAAAATGTCAGTATTTTGTTCATTTGAATTTTTAAATTAATTGTGATTTTTTTCTATTGCCTTAAAATACCACTTTTCTTCATTACTGATTTTCTATTGCCCCCTTCAATTTTAGCTCACTCACCTCTTCCCAATTTATCAAACAGAAACTTTAAAATAAAACCATTAATATCTTAAATTATCCTGTGCATAATAAATAAGGACTTTCAAAAGAAGTATAAATATCATTTAAAAATGCATCAGATAGAAATGCCAGAAATCATAAAGATAATAACATAGAGTTAGAATGCATTAAATAGGAAAATAAAAACAAATAAGAACAAGATAAACAAGCAAACAAGAAATCTAAAAGCTGTGGGAAGATATCTAGTCTAAGATGAGTGTCGCAGGTGACCCCAAAAGAGGATAAAGAAGTAACAGGGAGGAAGTACATCTGAACAAAAAACAATGACTGAGGATTTTTCAAAATGAATGCAAAAGGAAAAGCAAAACCCCAGAAACATCATAGTAAAATTGCTGTAAATGACAAGGAGAATGTGGAGAGGCCAGTCAGGAAAATAAAAATATGTGATACACAGAAAAGCAAGATAAGACTTACAGGTAGCTTCTTACCCAATTAATAGAGCAAGATGGTTGCAAACCCAATTAATAAAGTGAGATTGTCAAAATACTAAAGAACAACAAATAATGTTAACTCAGATTTCTAGACCTAGTGAAAATATCTTTTAAAAATTAAAGTAAAATAAGACTTTTTTAGCAAATAAATATTGAGAAAAGGCATTGCCATAAGACCTGCACTAAGCACTAAATAAAATGTTAGAGAAATATCTTTAGAAGAAGTAAGGTGCTGCCAGATGAAAATTTGAATCTATAGAAGAAATAAAGATAATTGGAATGGTAAACATGAAGGTAAGTATTATGTATACACATACATATTTCTTGATAATCTCAAATAAAAATGAAATTAATTATTATCCAACATGCCAATGTTCTAAGCACCCCAATTAAAAAAAAGTCTGTTGAATTGTATAGAAAACAATACTTAAATGCATGCTGTCTAATAAAAAATGTATTAAATAAAAACATTGATATATTAAAAATAAAAGGATGGGCTGGGCATGGTGGCTCATATCTGTAATCCCTGCACTTTGGGAGTCCAAGGCAGGTGGACCACCTGAGGTCAGGAGTTCAAGACCAGCCTGGCCGACATGGTGAAACCCTGTCTCTACTAAAAATACAAAAATCAACTGGGGTATGGTGATATGCGCCTATAATCCCAGCTACTTGAGGCTGAGGAAGGAGAATCACTTGAACCCGGAAGGTGGAGCTTGCAGAGAGCTGAGATCGCACCACTGCACTCCAGCCTGGGTGACAGAGCGAGACTCTGTCTCAAAAAAAAAAAAAAAAGAAAAAGAAAAGAAAAACGAAAAAGAAAAAGAAAAAAGGAAAAGGATGAAATTATATCATAAAAACACTAATCAGAATAAGTGCTTGATATTTTTTAAAAGCAAAAGCAAAAAAAAAAAAAGAAAATTCCTTAGGTGGTAGAACTGAGGTTTAAAATTAAAACTTACTCTGGTGTCAGGCTAGTTATATGTTTTGACCTCTTTAAATGCTCTGGACTACAATATGGAGTAACAGTGATGACGCTGCTGCTGCTGATGGTGGTGGTGCTCTAATATTGAATAAAAGTTGTGGAAAATAAATTTCACTTCTGCCAATTAACTAAGATTGCAAAGTTAAACATCTAGCTCTTTTTGAAACCAATGTTGAACCCCACATTTGTATGATCTAAAGGGATTTTTTCCTATTTTTTTAAGTAGAAAAAAATTAGTTTATTTTTAAGAAACAGAATCTGAATCTAACAAGAAAGAAAGCCAGCACCCATGAGACCTCATATCATTGCCTGCAAATCTACCTTGGAATAAAATTAGAATAACTTAACAGAACTTCCAAAACGACAGAAGTTAAATTTTCAGTGTCCCTAGGGTCTTGAGCATTTAGCCTCACCTCACATAGTTCCAAAGGCTTTGATTAAAGTAGTTCAAGGACTACAGCTTATGGTGGGCAGATCAGAGGGCTCCAGCATGCTACTATTTAATTCAATTTCCCTTCTGAAACACCAGGTACTAAAAAGTGCCCGGTGACGTTTAGAAACTACAAAATCTCTACGTTTCAATTCCATGGACTGCTTAAATCTGGCCTGCTTGGCTCCCTCTACTGCTTTTCTGCTAGCAAAAGATTTAGTTCTACAAATTGAGGTAGTATGTATTGCAGGTTTGACAAATCATCTTGAAGACTTGGTCCTCATTCATTGTGCCCTGCAGAGAAACGGATTCTTTGTTACCTAGAGACTCGGTGAAAGCACATTCACCAATGGCTTATTCACCAAAAAAAAAAAAAGGCACATAAATGTCTCCATATAGTTCTCAGTGAATTTGGAACAGGCTTTAGTAATTTATTCAGAGAGGGAGAAAGGAGGGGGGAGAAACAGAAAGAGATGTTTTCTTATGGTTCATAGTGTTTGTTTTTACATCACTCTGTGTGTGTTTTTGTAATATTTGCTTATACCACATAGCCATGTTTTCCACTAACTTCTTCAAATTTTATAAGTGAATAATTCCTGCAGCTGTTATCCCAACATTACTTAAATTGTATTCAATTACTATTTTCAGGCCAGGAACCTGGCTCTCGCCTATAATCCTGGCAATTTGGGAGGCCAAGGCGGGTGGATTACTTGAGGACAGGAGTTCAAGACCAGCCTGGCCAACATGGTGAAACCTTGTCTCTACTAAAAATACAAAAAAAAAAAAAAAAAATAGCCGAGTGTGGTGGTGGGTGCCTGTAATCCCAGTTACTTGGGAGGCTGAGATGGGAGAATCACTTGAACCCAGGAGATGGAGGTTACAGTGAGCAGAGATCACACCATTGCACTCCAGCCTGGGTTGACAGAGTGATACTCCATCTAAAAAAAAAAAAGGCAGAATTCAGTTTATTCAATTATTTGTATTTTAAGCCTTATGAATAAATAAGAAACAATTTATTTCCTTATAAACCTGAAGAATTTTTACAATTCATTCTTGATTCTCTTTGCAAAACTACTAAGCAAATTCTATTCAGCCTTCTGCCTTTCCTGACTGTCTTGGCCTTTCCCACATTTAAGGATACCTGTTTAAGTAGCCACCTGCTAATTCGGAATCTTCTCTTGTTCTTTCTCAGGAGCTTAGATACTGTCAGTTTCCTGAAGACAGAAAATAAGCCTGCATTATCCTACCAGTGGATTCAAAACTAATTGTGTCCTGAGTCTTTCAATCATCAAGACATGGGAAACACGCAACAGATACGTATCATTAATTTAATAATGGACTTCACAGCTGTGATTATTAACTAAGGGCATCTTAGAATTCTTGTTATTTCCTTTAATTCTCCTATGGATCCCACATAATGTAGCAAGTCTAAGAATCTGTTTAACTTCACAGAAGCTACTAATCTGCAAGAGCAGCCGCATTCTGAGACTCATTAAGATTGTTTAAAAAAGTTGTGTAAGATTCAAGAATCCATGATCACTGACATGTAAAATGAAAAACATTATCTGCTTATGATTATTTTAGTTATCTAAACTTTTTTAGACTTCTTCGTTAGATCATATACAAGATAGAGGAACACTCGGTAAATGTTTGTAAACTGTTGGCTGTTAAACCAGCAGGGTGATACTTCTTTAGTGATACCTAGCAAAATAACTGTTCCTAAAGTTGGTGAATAAATTTCTCCAATATACAGCTCTTTGGCAACATCAAAGAGAGACTGTAATTACAAAAGCATGTTTTTATATATAATGAATATCCCAGAGAAGGAATGATTACATGCTTGAGGTATAACATCCTAGGGAAAAGTTTCGTGGTAAGTAATATATTCTTAATATAACAAATACATCTTTATTTCATATACGTGTGTGTGTGAAATTAACATATATGTGTGAGTGTGTACACACACACAGACACACACATATATATGAAATAAAGGTTAATTTCAAGTGACTTAAAAGATAAATAAACCAAGGAGACACAATCTTGCCTTCACCCTGACTTCCCAGTAAGAAATATGGATGGCATTGTTGGTTCCTACACATCTGTCACTTCTCACCACTACTCAGGCGCTAAGTCTTAGAATTTTAACTACCAAAGTGTGTCACAAATTTATCTTTGCCTCTGTGTGTCAACTAATTCATTTCTTTTTCACCTTGACCTCCCTCCTAACTGGTCAGTTTTGCTCTTTTTAAATTGGTCCTTCACGTACCTGACATACTCTTTTATCTCGAATTCAATGTAGCCTATTGTACTTTCCTCTTTAAAAACAAAACAAATGAAAGCAACCTTTCAACGATAGCTTCACCAGTGGTGTAAATGCTAAGCTCACATGGGCACACAGGATGCAATCACTCAGCCTTCTCCCTTCCCACGTCTCTTGCACACAGGGCCTGTGAGCGCTCCTGAACCACGTGGTTTCCACAGGGCTCAGTATTTCCTGGCTTCATCATTGGCTTTCGGTTTTGTTTGCTTCTGTCACAAAAATAAATACATATATTAATAATGATTATTAAAAACAAGGGAATAGCTTTCTATTCCTCTGACACTCTTTCTCTTCCCCCTTCAAATAAGCTTCCTTAGAGCATAGACTCAACTGCTCTCTACCAAATCCTCATTATTTGCTTATTTGAAATAACTACTAAATAGTTAAGTATACCTAAAATTATGGAGGAAAAAAGTGTATGTATTCATATATTCATCATCCAAAATAAAGAGTTGTCTAGTTTGTCCTACATGTTGGACTTAAAACACTACAGACACATTTCATGTTCCATTTGGTCTTCTCATTCTCTTTCTAACAGCTCTTCCATCTCACATGTATTTACCAAATTTAATCATTTTGATGATATACAGTATGTTTTATATACCAGGTCTTACTTTATTTTTTCATTGAAATATAGCCACAAAACAATAACCACAAAATATATACACATGCATATTGCTATAAAATATATATTAAATATATAGTCACGTACACTATATCAATATCCGTATGTATCTCTCTTACTTTATACATATATAAATAATCAGATTTAATATAAGAAATTGGCTCATGTAATTATAAATGTTGAGAAGCCCAAGATCTGTAGTCAACAAGCAGGAGGCACGAGAACAGAGGGCAGAGTTCAGGTTTGTGTCTGAAGCCCTGAGGCCCAGGAAAGCCAATGGGTTAGGCTCCAGTCTGAGTCTGAGTCTGAAGACAGTAGAAGACCAATGTTGTAGCCCAAGATTGTCAGGCAAAGAGAAAACAATTCTCTAATCAGCCTTTTATTCCAGTCAGGCCTTCAAGGAATTAGATGAGGCCCACCCACCTACGGAGGCCAATTTTCTTTCCTCTGTCTACCAATTTAAATGTTAGTCTCACCCAGAAACCCCCTCTCATACCTTTCTAGAAATAATGCTTAACCAAATATCTAGGCATTTTATGGGCCAGTCAAGTTGACACAGAAAATTAACCATTACACAATGCATCCCGAAAAGCAGTGAAAAAAAAAAAAAACAGTAAAATATCTTAATTGGAGTTGTGTAATACACTGGAATCAAGATCAAAATTATAACAAAAGGTCAAATGTTGACCTTATATGACCCCCACATGGACTCATAAGGTGACTAACATTTGTCACATGATAAATTACTGCATACCCAATAAAATATCTTAAAGAAAGCAGATAGTGTATTTCTCACATAATTAATAAAAATGGAAAGAGACAATTGCAGGAATTTTTATGACCTTAAGGAGTTATTTATTTAGAACTTAAATTTTTGCAATGTCTAAGTACTGTGTAGTCATTGAACTGCCTAAGTCATTATTTATTAAATGTAATCTTGTTTGCTGTTTCGATAAGTGTCTAGAATTCCAAGGTGATTTATTAACATTCCTAGTTTAAAGGAAGAGAGCAATTTTAAGTGTATTCATTTTTGATTTTTGCAAAGTTGACGATAATAATTTGCTTAATAAGATTAATAGGTAATTGTTTAGACTTCCTCAATGATGATTGACTAGTTCATTATTTTTCTTGTTTATTATGTGCTTAGCTATGTTATTCATTTTTAAAACTCAGATAATGCTGATAATGTTATGACTAATATGTTCAATATTAGAGGTAATTGTATTTTTGATCTATTAATTTCTGAGAAGGTATATTAAAGAAGGTTTATGATAAGAGTGGATTTCTCAATTTTTGTTTATAAATTTCTGTTTTTATATTCATTCACTAAATACTTAAGTGCCCGCTGTGAACCAGGCCTTTTTATAAACCCCAAGCTTTGTAAGTTAACATAGCTTGGTTTTAAATGTACATGCTAATGGAGAGTTTGGGCTATCAATTATATAATTTAGTTCTAGAATATACACTTTTAATATTATAGTTGATGATAAAAGCCTTACAGATCTGATGTGATCTTATATGATTTTCCATTTACATAGTGTGTTGAATTTAGGTTCTCATTGTAATATTTCCCATATTCTTTTTACTTCATCACATTGCTTTTTTGTCATATATACCCAAATGTAGTGTGGTCTACCCATTTTATTAAAATATTAAAATCTTCTGGTTATTTTTATTCGGTTTAGAATACAATTTATAAACTCAAAATTTCTCTTTCCTTTTCTTCTAGTGCCTTAATTACATTTGAAGAGACCTAATTCAAGTTTTTATGGGATTTATTTATTCTGGTTCAATATTAGCCATTTGTCTATTAAGTTAAATTCCTACTGTTATAAGAAAAAGCCATTTGAAAACACGAATCACAGGAAGGAACTTTCTTTACTTACTTTTCAAAGTGTTCTTCAAAGTATTTTATTCGTTAAGTCATTTTTGTATTTATATTATTAAAACAAAGTCATGAATATGATAGAGAAACATTGAATTTTAAATATTATTTCTGTTTTATCATTTTAATAAATATGTCTTCATTATGTACTTATACAGGATCAATAGTGAGTTTCATCATGTGAATTCTGTTGTCAGAGACTTTCTTCTGAATCCTACAGAAGTGAAACTTTATTGTAAATCTAAACCACATTTTTCTAAGTCTATTGCCACTTAATTACAGATCATTCAGGTGGAAGAACACACTAATGCACTTAAGCGGCCAGGAATTTATTTAGTGCGCTGAAGCGGTTCTGTTCTCAAAGAATGGACTGAATGTTGGCTTAAGTGTCTTAGTCTTCTCAGGCTGCTACAACTCAATACCATCAACTGGGTGGCTTAAACAACAGACATGTATTTCTCATCATTTTGGAGGCCGGAAGTCCAATATCAGCTGCTAGTAAGGTGATTTCCTGGTGACAGCACTCCTTCTGCCTTCTTTATGTCCTGAGATGACAGAGGAAGAGATCAAGCTCTCTTGACGTATCTTCATGTAAGGACACTAATTCCATCATGGGGACTCCCACCCTCATGATCTCATCTAAACCTAATTATCTCCCGAAAGCCTCAATTCCAAATACTATCACATTGGGGGTTAGGTCTTGGATATGATCAAAGGTGAATTTAGTAGGACTACATGTTCTACACTTTATACCCACACAATTGTTTACAGGGTTGTTGTCGGGGCCTTCTATTGTAGAAACAAATCCCTGACATTTGTGCTATTAGTAAATATGTGACAGTCCCAGCTTAATTCCTATTATTATAGCTTTAATGCTAACAATTTGATAAATGTCAGTTAGATAACACAAAATCTACAGAAGAGATAATTAAGAACAATTCAAGAGAATAAATGAACTAAAGGAGAAAGAAATTAAAGTCATGGCAAGACTACCTGGTCAGTTGGATAGCATATGCCCTCTCAGAAGAAACCTGAGCAGCGTGCAATGCTCTGCTGTTGTCACTAAAAATCTCGGCCGGGCGCGGTGGCTCATGCCTGTAATCCCAGCACTTTGCGAGACCGAGACAGGCGGATCAAGAGGTCAGGAGATCGAGACCATCCGGGCTAACACGGTAAAATCCCATCTCTACTAAAAATATAAATAAATAAATAAATAAATAAATAAATAAATAAATAAATAGCGGGCGCCTGTAGTCCCAGCTACTTGGGAGGCTGAGGCAGGAGGATGGTGAGAACCCGGTAGGTGGAACTTGCAGTGAGCCGAGCCAGCCTGGGCGACAGAGTGAGACTCCGTCTCAAAAACAAAATAAATAAACAAGAAAGAAGGAAAGAGAGAGAGCAGAGAGAAAGAAAGAAAGAAAGAAAGAAGGAAAGAAGAGAAAAGAAAAGAAAGAGGGAAGGAAAAGAAAAAAAAGAAAGAAAACGTCCCAGTGATTGTATCTCTGAAGTCTGATGGGGCAGTGGTACATGTGAATGAGCAGAGGAGATACAAGCAATTTGTGTGTCTGCCATTCCTTGCTTCCCTGTTCTCTACAACTCTGTGTGTGTGCGCGTATGTGTGTGGTTACGCTTCCCTCCTAAGTAAAACTTGCTTCAAATGCAATAAAAAAGGCAATGCCATTCTAAAAAAACAGGAATGACCAATGAGCCCTATTATATCTTTTATGTTTGCCTTACCTTCCTGTATTAGCCAACCACTTACAAAGAAAACTATGAGATAGATGAAAAGGAAAAATAGAAATTCATAAATTCATTTCCTCTAAGTTCCACCTGATTCATCAGTAAGCCAAAAGTAGAGAGTGTGCATGGAATGTACAAATATCAAAACACCAAGTCAAATCAAATTACTTATGTTAGTTTTGTGCACTATTTTTACTATTTGGCAAAAACAAAAATACATATGCAAGTAAAAGCTATAAATACAAAATGTACAATGTTGATGAGTCTGCATTTGCAATTGAAATTGTTCATTATAAAGATGAATGGTAAATTCATATTAATTATTTAAAATTTAGCTTTTTTTCTTTACTGTGAATGGCATTAAGTAACACATATGTTATTTAAATGTCATGAAAAAATACAAAATTTGTAGAAAATCAAGCAAAACATACCTTTTAGAATCTTTAAGGGCACTTTTTCATTGCTTTTTGAGTGCAGGCCCCAATGTTTTAATTTTGCATTGGGCTGAACAAATTATATAGTCAGCTTCGCCTACACTGTAGTCTCTCCTTGGGGCAAAAGTTCAGATTATTTTAAGGAAAGGGAGAACTAACTCTAATTTTTGAGTTATTAAAAATATGCAATATGAACCACAGCAGTAGAGAACATTGTCCTGAAGCTATAAACCAAGCAGGATAACTGACTACTATGTGTGTGAGGGGATTTTTGTTTGTTTGTTGTTTTATTGAATGTATTTTACTAGTTGGATATTGAAAACTTGACTTTGTCTGGAAAGTCAAACACATAGTTTATTATATGAATTGAATTATTAAATTAATTTTAAATTATGCTAAGAAAATATGATTTTGTAAAGTTTAATTCCAAATAATAAATTATGTCACAGTTAAATATTTCAAACAAATGACAAAATAGGCATGATTTTTGTCATTAGTATTATTTACAGATGAAATTATCCAAAATATCCAATTATCTCTTCTTTTGACACCAGGTGAAAATGGGAATAATGAATTTTTACATATTCAAATTAAAATTTTAGTATATTTATATGTATGCATTTATGAATACAATCATGCATTGGGATTATATCAATGTATTCATATATACATATATGAATATATGCATATTTATAGATTATATATGTATATTTACATATATGTATATTTATGTGTGTATGTGCGTATGAATATATTTATATGTATATACATACATGCATATATACATATAAATATACTAAAATTTTAAATTATAATTTAAGATTTAAATTTTTAAAATTTTTATAGTATTTTTGGAGTATAAAATAAAATATCAATTTAATAACTTTTACTATGTATCTAATTATACATTTTAACGATGAAAGATACCTGGCCAGGCACAGTGACTCACACCTGTTTTCCCAGTATTTTGGGAGGCTGAGGTGAGCAGATCACTTGAGCCCAGAAAATTGAGACCAGCCTGGACAACATGGCGAAAATCCATTTCTACAGTAAGAATAATAAAAATAATAAAAATTTTAAAAATATATTTTTAGATGAAAGATACCCAAAGAATCACTTATATTAGTTTCATATTTTGGGCATAAATAAATTAGAGGACAGAATTGTTGAATGACTTAAGAATACAAAGTAGCTAGGAACTGAAGCTAGAAGTAAATTATCAGTCCTGGAGACAGATATACCATTTTATTTTGTTCTCCCTAGAAAAGCTTTTGGAAAGAATTGAAATTCAATATGGATTTTGAGTGTCTCTACTTTTGGTGCCTTAAAGGTTATGAGATAAGATGCTGGCTACGTGTATGGATCAATAGAGCTTAGAGCCTGGAGGACAGGAAATAAATAATGGGAAACAAGTGAACATTGACTTGTCTAAGAATGTATTTACTCATATTTTATGCATCTTCTGTTGTGCTTACAAGAAGATTAACAAAAAGATAAAGACCAAGGATGTAGATAAGCATATCAACTGGACAGTACTATGTTAACTGTGCTGTGAAAATATGATCTCAGAAGTGTCTAATTTCTAGACACAACATCCTCATTGAAGCGCCTCCTTCAATCAATGTCACAGCATGTAACGAGGGCTGTCAACAGCAAACTTACCTGAAAAACCTACTTATGAAATCACAGGAAAGCAGTGCATTGGTAAAACTGGCTTTTCAAAACAGTGAAGTCTAGAGTAAAAAGAATGTGTGAATCTTGGTTTCTAGATGACTAAATATAGCTGAGTTAATTGGAAATCCCTTTGAATTATTTTGCTTCATACCTGGGTACTCACAGAAGAAAATGGCTAGTGTACAAGTTAGTTATTTATTAATTTCATAATATCTTTGACAGTAAACTATGTAAAAAAACCTCTTCTGTATAGCTATATGTATAAAATATGAAAACATAAATGTATATGTGAATAAAACTGTGATAATTGATATGAGCAGTAGCTATAGAGTGCTAGTTGGGACAAAACAGAGGAATACGACTAGTTTAGAAGTAGAAGGACACTGCCTTGTGGAAGCTTTATTTGATATCTAAAGAAGAATAGATATTTTCTATGCCAAGAGGGAGAACAGCTACAGATTCTTGGAGGCTTTATGTGAGTTTTTATGTTTGCCCTGAGTAGTGGAAAGCCATTGAACAATTTAAAGACAGAGAAAGACATTATGATACTTGTACCCAGAAGGCCCCATTCTGGACATTGCATGAAAAAAGAGATTGGAAAAAAATGTAAAAAAAAATGAGTAAAGAAGATACAGTTCACTTGACTTTGGGGTGAAAGAAAAGATGAAATTAAGTGAAAGAAAAGAGGAAATTCTCCAGAGATACTGAGAAGGAAAATCAATTTGCTGAAGACGCATTTGATACTGGAAGGAATAAAAGTGTGCATAAAGAATAAGTTCTAAATATATGGATTTCGTACACCGATTCTGATTACATTCAGAACCGTGAAACAATGGATAAAGAATAATTATGTAGAAACATCATGAGTCTAATATTTCACATATGTGTAGGCTTGGAGATGCAAAGTATGTACTTGGATGTGTTAATTTGATATTCTGATATGTAAGGTTTGGGTTCAGTGAAGAGGTTGACGCTGAAGATATAAATTTGGAATGCATTAACCTACATACATAGTAACTAAGGATGTGGATATGAGTTGATTGTTTAGGGGAAATAAGAACATACATTTAAGACCAGGTCATGAAAAACTCCAATATTTAATGACTGCATGGAAAAAGATGAGGTAACCTTGCAAAAAGAAGAAAAACAAAAGAGTTGAATGAGCATGAGAGTATGTTTAATTTAGCCATAATAATAGTTATTATTGCTGCCACTATTATGAAAATTATGTGTTTAGTGTAGAAGATGGATAAATAAAGGGGCAGAAACACAGAGAAGGTAGTTTAAACAAGGGTCAAAAAAGAATATTTAAAAAACAGATGGTCAATATTGTTGAATGCTAATATAAAGACAAGCAAAGTGGCAGTCACAATCTTGATAAGTGGAAGGCCTTAAGTAAGAATACAAACAGAGGCCACAGGCAAAATGTATGAGCATTAAGAATTATAAAGCAAGCTAGTGAACTATTACCCCAAATATGTGTTATCTTTATAACCTGACAAACATACCTTTGAAATAAAGAAAATCACAAATATCTCTAAAAGCATGCATTTGATGTGACTGGAAGTTGGCAAAAGGTCAAAAAGGACTGAAATTAATTACGATTGAATATGTTGAAAATTCTGTTCATATGCTGGCTTACGTAAGAATTAGTCATATAGTGTACATGAATTCTGTGTCTATGCAAAAGTGTTTTCTTGCTTTAATTTTAACAAAACTAGTAAGAGTGTTGTCATAAAGGTTTTCACTTTTAGTCCATATTCTATTGAGAGTAATGGCATATTAGATATTGAATTAGATATATTAAACATCAAGAAATAATGTTTCTTGAGTGATGGACAGTATCAGTTTTGTAGGCATTTTCAATTTTGGAGAAACATCTGTTTATTAAACACTAAGGATTGTCTATGAATTATTTTTCTTTTTTCTTTCAATCTTTTTTAGGTTTGGGGATACATGTTCTGATTTGTTACATGGGTAAATTATATATCACTGGGGTTTGGTGTGAAAATTATTGAGTCATCCAGGCAGTGAGTACAGTACCCGATAGGCAGTAGTTCAAACCTCACCCTAAGCCCTTAAGGAGGTCCCAGTGTCTATTGTTCTCCTCTTTTTGTCCGTGTATACTCAATGTTTAGCGCCCACTTCTGAGTGAGTACATGCGGTATTTGGTTTTGTGTTCCTGCATTGATTCACTTAGGATAATAGTCTCCAGCTTCATCCATGTTGCTTCAAAGTCTAGGATGTCATTCTTCTTTATAGCTGTGTAGTGTTCCATGGTGCATGTATATGTACCATATTTTCTTTATCCAGTCCTCCAATGATGGACATCTAGGTAGCTTCCACGTCTTTGCTATTGTGAATAACGGAGCAATGAACATGCAAGTGCCTGTGTCTCTTTGGTAAAATGATTTATATTCTTTTTGGTATATGCCCAGTAATCAGATTGTTGGACAAACTGG
This sequence comes from Theropithecus gelada, assembly GCF_003255815.1. Taxonomy (NCBI): domain Eukaryota; kingdom Metazoa; phylum Chordata; class Mammalia; order Primates; family Cercopithecidae; genus Theropithecus; species Theropithecus gelada. The sequence continues at coordinate 60,874,579 of NC_037686.1, forward strand.
TAGTTCTAAGTTCTTTGAGAAATCTCCAAACTGCTTTCCACTGCGGCTGAACTAACTTACATTCTCACCAGCGATGGACAAGCATTCCCTTGTTTCCACAACCTCACCAACATCTGATATTTTCTGACTTTTTAAAAATAGCCATTCTGAGTGGTGTGAGATGGTATCTCATTGCGGTTTTGATTTGCATTTATCCAGTGATTAGTGATATTGATAATTTTTTCATATGCTTTATGGCCACATGTATGTCTTCTTTTGAAAAGTGTCTCTTCATGTCTTTGCCCATTTTTAAAATGGGGTTGTTGTATTTATTTATTTATTTGTTTGTTTGTTTGCTTGTTGATTTGTTTAAGCCCCTTATAAATTTTGGACATTAGACCTTAGTTGGGTGCAAAACTTGCAAATTTTTCTCCCATTCTACATGTCTTCTGTTTACTCTGTTGATAGTTCCTTTGGCTGTGCAGAAGTTCTTTAGTTTAATTAGGTCCCACTTGTTTATTTTTGGTTTTGTCACAATTGCTTTTGGAGTCTTTATCATAAAATCTTTGCCAAGGCCTATGTCCACAATCGTATGTCCTAGGCTTTCTCATAGAGATTTTATAGTTTTAGGTCTTAGATTTAAGCCTTTATTCTATCTTGAGCTTATTTCTGTGTATGGTGAAAGGAAGGAGTCTAGTTTCAATTTTCAGTATACGGCTAGTCAGTTATCCCAGCACCATTTACTGAATAGAGAATCCGTTTCCACTTGCTTGTTATTGTCAGCTTTGTAAAAGATCAGATGATTGTAGGTGTGTGGCTTTTTTTCGGAATTCTCTATTCTGTTCCTCTGGTCTTTGTGTCTGCTTTATACCAGTATCATGCTATTTTGGTTACTGTAGCCTTGTATGATTTGAAGTCATGTAGTGTGATGCCTCTGGCTTTGTGCTTTTTGTTTATGATTGCTTTGGGTATTCAGACTCTTTTTTGGTTTCGTATGGATCATAGAATGTTTGTCTCTAATCATGTGAAAATGATGTTGGTGGTTTGATAAGAATAGCATTGAATCTGTAAATTGCTCTGGGCCGCATTAACATTTTAACAATATTGATTCTTTCTATCCATGAACATGGAAATTTTTTTCCCATTTATTTGTATCATCCCTGGTTTCTTTGAACATTGTCGTGTAATTCTCATTGTAGAGAACTTTCACCTCTGTACTTTGCTGTGTTCCTAGGTATTTTCTTTTTCTTTTTTGTGGCTATTGTGAATGGAATTGAATTTTCGATTTGGGTCTCAGCTTGGATATTATTGGTTTCTAAAAATACTACTGAATTTGTTTATTTTGTGCACTGAAACTTTACTGAAGTTATCAGTTCTATACGCCCTTGGGAAGAGATAATGAGGTTTTCCAGCTATAGAACCATATCATCTCCGATGAGACATAGTTTGACTTTCTCTCTTCCTACTTGAATGCCTTTTATTTCTTTCTCTTGCCTGATTGCTCAGGCTAGGGATTCTGGTAATAAGTTAATAGGAAGGGTAAGAGTGGACATCATTGTTTTATTGTGGGTCTCATGGAGACATGCTTCCAGCTTTTGCTCATTCAGGATGATGTTTGCTGTGGGTTTGTCAAATGTGTGTCTTATTATTTTGAGGAATGTTCTTCTGACGCTAGTTGAAGATTTGTAACAAAAAAAGAATGTTTAATTTTATTGAAAACCTTTCCCCATCATTTCAGATGATCATGTAGTTTTTGTTTTTAGTTCTGTTTATATAATGAATCACATTTTTTTATTTGTATATATTGAACCAGAGTTGCATCCCAGGAATAAATTCTACTTCATAGTGGTGGATTTGCCTTTTGACTTGCTACTAGATTTATTTTTCTAGTATCTTTTTTTTTTTTTTTGAGGATTTTTGTGTCTATAGTCATCAGGGATATTGACTACAAATTTTCTTTTTCCTTGTGTCTGCCAGGTTTTCATATCAGAATGATGCTGCCTTCATAGAATGAGTTAGAAAAGATTCCCTCCTTCTCAATGTTTTGGAATAATTGGTACCAGCTGTTCTTTATATGTCTGGTAGAATTAGGCTGTGAACTTTTCTGGCCCAGGGATTTTTCTGGTTAGTAGAATTTTAATTACTGATTAAATTTTGGAAATAATTGTTTGTCTGTTCTTGATTTCAACATCTTCCTGGTTTATTCTTAGGAAATTGTATGTTTCCAGAAATTTATGAAATTTTTTTTCTAGGATTTATACTTTGTATGCAGAGGTGTTCCTAATTGTCTCTGAGGGGTTTTTTTTTTTTGTATTTCTTTGATATCAGTGGTAATGTCCACTTTGTCATTTCTGATTGTGTTTATTTGGATCTTCTCTCTTTTTATCTTTATTAATCTAGCTAATGGTCTGTCAATCTTATTTATTCTTTGAAAAAGTAAACAACTTTTGGTTTTGATGATCTTTTGTATGGGTTTTCCTGTCTCAAATTTTTCAGTTCAGCTCTTTTTGGTTATTTCTTTTCTCTGGCTACATTTGGGATTGGCTTGCTCTTGTTTTTCTAGCCCCTCTAGGTCTCATGTTAGATTATTAACTTGAGCTCTTTCTAGCTTTTTCATGTAGGCATTTAGCACTATAAACTTTCCCCTTAACACTGCTTTAACTGTATCCCAGAGAGTCTCGTATATTGTATGTTTGTTTTCATTGGTTTCAAATAATTTCTTGATTTCTGCTTTCATTTCATTCTTCAACCAAGAATCATTCAGGAGCAGGTTGTTTAATTTCCATGAAATTGTATGGATTTACAAGATCTTCTTGGTGTTGATTTCTGTTTTTATCGAACCATGGTCTGAGAGTGTGGTTGGTGTTTTGTTTTTGTTTTTGTTTTTGTTTTTTTTAATTGGTTGAGAATTGCTTTATGGCTGAGTGTGTGGTCAATCTTAGCGTATATAGTATATGTTATGAACAGATGAGAAAAAATGCATATTGTGTTGTTTTTGGGTGGGGTAGATGTCTGTTAGGCCCATTTGATCAAGTATCCAGTTTAGGTCCTTTATGTCTTTATTAGTTTTCTGCCTCAACAATCTGTCTAAAACTGTCAGTGGGGTGTTGATGTCTACCAGTATTACTGTGTGCTTCTCTACATCTCTTGTAGGTCCCTAAGAACTTGTTTTATGAATCTGAGTGTTCCAGTGTTGAGTGCATATATATTTAGCTTACTTAAGTCTTATTGTTGAATTGAATCCTTTATTATTATGTAATGCCCTTCTTTGTACTTTTTGATCATTGTTGTTTTAAAGTATATATTTTTTTTCTGAAATAAGAAGAGCAAACCCTTCTGTATTTTGTTTTCTGTTTGCTTGATAGGTCTTTCTACACCCCTTTACTTTAAGTCTATGGATGGCCTTTATTGTGAGATGGGTCTCTTGAAGGCAGTATACAGTTCTGTGTTGCTTCTTTATCCAACTTGCCACTCTGTCTTATAAGTGTGGTGTTTGATCCATTTAAGTTAGGGTTAACATTGATATGTAACTATCTGAGCCTGTCATCATGTTTTTAGTTGATAGTTATGTAGACTTGATTGTATAGTTGATTCATACTGTCAGTGGGCTACATACTTAAGTGTGTTTGTCTGGTGGCCAGTAACAATCTTTCATTTCTAGTTTAACATCACTTTAAGGATCTCTTGTAAAGCAAGTCTGGTGGTAACAGATTATCTTAGTATTTGATTGTCTGAAAAGAATTTTATTTCTTCTTTGCTTATGAAACTTAGTTTGATGAGATAAGAATTTCTTGGTTGGAATTTATTTTCTTTAAGAATGCTGAATATAGGCCTCTAATCTCTTCTGACTTGTAACATTCCTGCTGAATGGTCTGCCGTTAGACTGATAGTGTTTGCTTTATATATGATGTTCTCTTCCCCCAGCTAACGTTTAGACATTTTCTTTCACATTGTCTTTGAATAATTTTATGACTATGTGTCTTGGGATTGGCTGTCTTATATAGTATCTCAGGGGTTCTCTGAATATCCTGAATTTGCATGTCAATCTCTCTAGTAAGATTGGGGAAATGTTCATGGCCCTTATCCTCAAGCAGGTTTTCTATGTTGCTTGTTCCTTCTCCATCATAGGTTTGGTCTCTTTACACAATCCCATGTTTCTCGAAGGTTTTGCTCATTTTTAGAAATTCTGGTTTATTTATTTATTCTTTATTTTTTTCTGCCTTTATTGATTCAAAGGAGCAGTTGTCAAATGCTGAGATTCCTTCTTCTGCTTGGTCTACTCTATGATTAATGCTTCCAAATGCATCCTGAAATTTTTGTAGTGAATTTTTTATTTTCAGAAGTTCAGTTTTGTTCTCTTAAAATGGCTACATTGACTATCAGTTCTTGCACTATTTTATTGTATTCTTTGGTTTGAGTTTCAACCTTCTATATGGTGATCAACTTCCTTGCCATCCTGATTCTGAATTCAGTGTCTGTCATTTTGGTCATTTCAGTCTGGTTAAGAACCATTGCTGAGCAACTAGTGTGGTCATTTGGAGGTAAGACATTCTGGCTTTCAGGCTTGCCAGATTTATTGTGCTGGTTCATTGTCATCTGTGTGAGCTGATGCTCCTTTAGTCTTTGAAGTTTTATACTTCAAATTAATTAATTATCGATTAAATTTTGGAACTAATTTTTGATCTGTTCTTAATTTCAACAAATTCCTGGTTTATTCTTAGGAGATTGTATATTTCCAGAAATTAATCAATTTTACTTTGACTTTTATATTCTTTAATGCCTTTGAGGGTTTGACTGTAGTATGAGTTGAGTTTAGTCCAGCGGCTTCATTTCTGCAAGCTTTCAGGAGGCCATTTCTCAGTTCAGCACTCCTAGGCTGTGTGCTCTAACTCTGGGGGCCTTGAATAAGGCCCACAGCTTTGTTCTCTGGCCTCTAGAGATTAAGCACCTGCTGCACTAGAGGGGCTAAGGTTTTTGCAGTCTACTGGCAGTAACACTCCAATGGGCTGCTGGCAAAAGCACCCTGGCGGGTTGGTTGTGATCCCATGCATGCATGGGTTCATGCAAGTCTGCATGTGCACACACACTAGAGGGAAGTGGGGGGCTGGGAGGGTGGGAGTAGGAGGTCAGGCAGTCAGCATGCCTGAGCACCCCATTGAGCCAGTGAGGGGAGGCTGTGGGCGGGTGCGTGCTGGTGGTGGAGTGCGTACCAGCTTGGGAGACTGTGGCAAGTGCACCTGGTGACGGTTCCGCTGCGAATGTGCTCCAACGGTTCATCACTGTCTACTGGTGGAGGAGCTATGGCAGTGGCTGCTGGCAAGCTGAGGCTGTGTTGCAAGTGAGTGTGGCCAGGCAGGGAGCCTGGGAGAGGCCAGCAGACAAATATGAGATAATAAAAATCAAATGGGCACTGATTTGAGGTGCTCAAATCAGACTGGATGCATCTCACTGGCAAGACAGCCCTGTTCTGTCCATGTCTGGCAACCCAAAATGGCTAGAGCTCCCTAGAGGAATGTGGCAAACCTTGAGGACGAGTGCCCATGCCATGCTCCAGCTATTCCCATTCCAAACACTCCGGGGTCCGTGCAGGCTGGAGTTCTGTCTCTGCCAACACTCCAGACAGTTCTCCCTGCCAGCTCAGATATCTGTGGAGGTCACTGGGTCTCCAGAAGCTATGATCCTGCATGTCCGTGGTGAGAGCTGGCCACTCCATGCATATTTCACTCACCTTTTCCTAGGAGCTGCTTAGGGTCAGGAAAAAATCCTGGTGCTTAGCAACCCCATGCAGGGATTCCAGCTTCCTCCCCTTTCATCATAGGGTCTGTTTCCTGCCTCTGTCCACTTCCAGTGACTTCTTTCCTAAGATCTGTTTGAAGTGGGCTGGTCCACTTGATGGTCTGATCTCCCTCAATGGGAAAAGCTCTTCCTAGAGGTGTCCAGTTTGCCATCTTGGCTCTGAACCCCTTAAATTCTTAAGAAAATACGTTTATGTACAAATGAATCGTAAATATTGTATTCAAATATTTTATTGCACTGCATATAAAAACACTTTTGTTATTAAGAAACTATTACAAAATTATTTCATGGCATCTTGCAAGTCCATTATATAAAATTTGATTTTTGCTATCTCTCTAAAAGCAATATCTAAATATCTATATCAATTTAATTACATACAGTTATATATATAAATATAACAGAGCAATATGAATTATTTAACATACAAAATATTTCTCAACTAATACTTGTAAATTATATATATTATATATAATGTGTATATATATATATTTTATATATATAAATAAATCTGTGGGAGCCTTTAGACCCATGAATTGGAAAATGAGGAAAAAATAAAGGTTTCTTTGCAACAGAAGATACAGTAATTTATGTGGAATAAATTTTGAGTTCATGCTGAAAGGATTTGGCAAGTCAAATAATTTGTCATCTTTCTCATCTAAATGTTACTACTGCTCTAATCCTCTGCAAAACATAGTACAGACTGTATATGATGTTGGCAACAATGTAAAACATAAACCTTTGTGCACTCTGATGAACCTGTATTTTGTTGAGAGAAGACAGGACTGACAGACATTAGTAAAGAGACTAGTTATTTAGGGTTATATATTTTTATCTGTTTCAGTTTCATGGTTTTGAATGATAAAGTCATTTATATGTTCTTCAAAACATGCATTTACGTTTATTTAGTTATGATACATGGGGGTCTTTTTAACAGGGGCTCTGATCCAGGAGTCGTACTGCAATGCAAGGACTGAGAACGTGCAATAGAGTTGGCATCTCAAGGGTTTAGGACTCATTCTGCAGGATGACAGAGATGAAAGTCAAAGTTAAAGAGTGAACAGAATATTGAATCTGAAAGGAATACGACTTAAAGCTGGAGAAAGTTAATTTCAGGGGTATAAACTTTAGAAAAATTAGAGTTTAAAAATATAAAGTATACTAAAGGAGAGTAAATATGTGCTAACTTCCACACTATTTATTTGTTTGTTTATATCTGTCAAATATTTATAGAGGTTTTTGCCATTTATATGTGGTCCCATAGAAATAGCAGACAAAAAGGTATTAAGGAGCATGGTTTTGCAATAGTCTGTTCTATAAGTAATTAAGTTATAAGCTTATTGGGTGAAAGTTGATGACCTTCAGTCAACCTGTCTGTCCCCAAACCAGTAAAAATAATCCAGAATATGGCCATTAACATAAAATATTTATGGTCAATGTCAGGGTGTACTGATTGATTTGCATCATCTATAGTAAATCAATTTGGAAGGTTGGTTAAGTGACTTCCGTATTTAATTCTTACAGTGGAAGTGCATTCAGTCTTTCTGTATGCATTGACTACTCACACATCTACTGCCAGATACATGATTCAATCGAGCAAGCCATGGCATTCACTGCCAAACGTTATTATTTTAAGTAATTGAAAAAGAAATGAATGAGTTTTAGACAAAGATTTAGGCTAATAAAGGAATGGAACCTACTGAAACCAAGTACATTGACTTTGACATGGAAAGAATCGTACTCATAGTCGGCCCTAATTGTAGAGCAGAATTTGAATGTGCTACAGAAATTTTCTCTACTTACGACTAAACTAGGCAACTCTCACCATTCATAATAAAATTTCAATGTTTGGAGAAATATTTTTCTACATTTCTGGTTTTTTAACGTAAATTGTACTAATTTATGTTTCAATTTTATTTAAAATATTTTCTAGTATTTTTGAAGTTACGGATAAATGAAACAGATGTGTGCTATTTAAAGGATATTGAATTATTTACATAGAAACATTAAATAGGATTACAAGGCTATGTTTTCCCCATAATGAAGAGATCTGATACTATTTTGAAAACTGGGAATAAAATAGCATAACATGATTAAAAACATCTGGATTCCATAACACTGATACACCAAATTCTGAAGAAACTAAGGCAATGTGGAGCTGTGCACCCGTACATTGAACAATTTGTGCCAACTAAATAGAGTGATGGGATGACATTGGCATAAACATCTGTACTTAAACAACGTGCTTTTGCCACTTAAAAGAGACACTAAAAATCGCAGTCATTATTACATACCTGTGTTCATTTCTACATTTTAGAACTTAACAATATGAATTTTTTTAGAAAAAAACATATAGTCTCTAGAGCATATTTAATAAGATAAAATCACATTTAGGACTTCCTGGAGAAAGATAGCACATATGCGTGAAACACCCATGTGGCACCAGATATTTTTCTAGATTCCTTGTTGAATCTGTACACGAGGGCTGGGAGGCAGTATTATTGTCTTAATTTTACAAAAGATGACTCGGATGTTAGAAAGAATTGTCCAGTTTCACGATTGAGTGAAATTCAAAATGAGAACAATCTAAAATAAAAGTCTTTGCCATCTCAATTAGTTACACACCTCTCTCTGCAAATCAGAAGTGATGGAAAAGAGTTAGAAGGAGACATTTTAATATTTTTCCCCAGACCCTTAAGAACTTGTTTCAATTTATTTGAGAGCCAGGTTACTTTCTATTTTTCTTTTTTCTTTTTCCAGGAACCATAAGAATTTTATTATAAGAAATTTGGAAAGTGACTCTATTATCAAGCTCATGTACATTAATATTGAAATTTCAAGTTGTAGTCAATTAAAATATTTTTTTGATCTTGAAAGTTTAAACAGATTCCAGAATTTCTCTATGCTGCTTCAGGGCTTAACTCTAAGTGTCAGTCTCATAAATCCTCACTTTTCCTAGCTATTAAGTTAATCTGTTTTCTGTCTGATGACTGGTAATAATAGTTTATATATATATAACAATTATGATAATAAGCATGTACGAAGTACATATTAAGTGATTTACATAAATCATCTCATTTATTCCTCGTATCAATCTCTTTATATTATTATTTTTATTTTTTTAAATAAGAAATAAAAGCCTAGGATTATGCTAAGTAATATTTTATATACTTGATTCTAGAAACTAAAAATGACCTGCACTAGTCAGAAAGAAAATGATTTAGAAAATCTGCATATAGTTAAGTAGCAAGGAGATCTTTCTCAATTAATGCATATTTCCCTCAACTTGATTAATATTTTCATAATACATCATAACACAGACTGTATAAGCAGGCCATATATTTCAATATCTAATACATCATAGTAAATTACTTTGTCAGGTTCAGAGGAGCTATTCTCTTCTATGGAAGCTGATTTTCTAAATACCAACTATTTCTAAAGTGTTATTTCTGAAATACAAATAATATTTTTTAAATAGGATTTAAAATTAGTATTTTAACAGAAGCTTCTCTAAAATCTCTAGAAGGAAATAATTTTGATAAAAACCTATATTTGAAAATCAACTTAGGAAGGGTGCAGTGGCTCACACCTGTAATCCCAGCACTTTAGGAGGCCCAGGCAGGTGGATCACTTGAGCTCAGGCATTCAAGACCAGCCTGGTCAACATGGTGAAACTCCATCTCCACTAAAAATATGAAAATTAGTCAGGCGTGGTGGCAGGCACCTGTAATCCCAGCTACTTGGGAGGCTGAGGCAGAAGAATTGCTTGAACCTGGGAGGCAGAGGTTTCAGTGATCTGAGATTGTGACACTGCACTCCAGCCTGGACAATAGAGTGAGTCTCTGTCTTTAAAAAAAAAAAAAAAAAAAAATCAACTTAACTTAGCATTTGAGCCGTTTGTTGTTTGTTGTAGCGCTGTGGTAGGGACTTCATGTGGAAAATGTTGGTCTTACACTAAAAGGACTCACAAGACTCTAGTTACAGATTTCTTCTGAATGTACCTTAGCATATAATAATCAATGTGACAAGCTTGCCCTTCCTTTTCAGCTAGTCAGTGTCAGTTTGTGCAGCTCTTAGCATTCCCCTCTCCAGGAGCTCCTTTTAAATGTGCTGCTTGTACTTTATCATCAAGTAGAAAGCAACATACTAGGCTTAGTGGATTCACATGTGAGGTATATTAAATAGGCTTTTAACCAGGATCAGAGCGTATAGGGAACACTACATGAAACAAAGTTATTATGTCATCTATTTCGTCTCTTCACATGTAACTTTTAAAACATTTCTTCTTTCTTGTTTATGTTCTGAAGAACTGAGAACATATAATCACCCTCGTTGTATATCATGGCATGATTATATAGACAAGTATTGGAGGTCCAGAAATGTTAAGGAATTAACCTAAGGATACACAATTACTGTTTGTCCAGAGAGAAGTCAAATCCATTAGGTAAGTACCATGCTATTTCTTGAGAAGTGGCAGGTCCCAGGGATTAAGCTGATGGCTCTCCATAAGCTTGGAAGTATCTCGGAGAGGCCAGAGGATTCCTCACAGGCTTCACAGCTTCGAGTTCCAGTGAAACTGGCCTCTCCGAAGAAGCTACAGTCAGTCGGCGGACACATAATTCTAATTAAATACTGTGCACCATGTTTCATGTTGATTACATAAAAGCATCTTTGAGGAAGTACAGAACAAATTGCATTATCCCTTTCATTTCAAAACTACCAGGTCGTTTCCTCAGATTATTGATTATCATCTGCAGTATCCATTGCCACCAGAATCTTTATTGCCAATATTCTCTTCCCTTAACCTTCCCAATCTCTCTCTGCCTTTAATTCACTTCCAAGCTCATGCGTTGTGCTTTCTGCTAGCCATTAAGAAATTGCGCTATGTTTTCAACCTTGTAAGCTCATTTTCTTGCTGTCATTGAAAGGCAGTATGAAGACACTGCCTCTCTTACAGCTTCCAGTCTCAACATCCTTGTGGAAGATGAATCTAGCCCTCTTTACCGTCCAACTCCTCATGACCCAGATTTGTTTCTTTTACCACACTTTCCCCACATTTTCCCAAAAGTTTATGCAGGGGCTTGGCATTTCTAGTAACTATTTTTTCAAACCTGCTGTCCTACTAGCATATTAAGTATGCCTATCTATTCCAGTAATTATTCAGTGTCAAGGCTCCCAGTTCGTTGACACGAACTTAATTTCTCTAACCATCACTCCATTTATGTACTCACTTTCATTGCTCTCTGGTTTATATTTCATGCTGCACCATGAAAGTCATTCACTAGCCAACGCCCTTAACTTTTTTTTCCCACCTCCTCCACAATGTACATGTTGAGCTATGTCCTAACACCGGTTATGTCTAAATATTTGCATATTTACTTAATGCCTACCCAGCTGCACAACTGAAGACAATTATCTAAGAGAGTATAGGAGGTGGAAAAGTTCTTATCACAGGTAAACAGTCATGGGGTTCTTCAGAGGAAGGAATCAGGATGTATTTGTATAGTACTGAAGTAATAGATGGTGATTCATGAAAGGAAAGAAACAATATCTCAGAGAAGATAAAGCAAGAAGCTGAGCAGTGTTGATTGTCACTAGAAAAGTCTATACAATATGGAGGAATCATTAAGTTTAGCAAATACCATAGAGCTCAATTAAATGAAGCTTTCACTTTTTTGTATCTCTGTCCTATATCTTAGACACTATAGAAATGTTTGGCTACTGTGCATAAAGAAATAATCAAAACCCTCTGAGAAATTCTGTGTAATTGATATAATATCACTAGGGCCAGTCCCCAGGTTTTGGAAAACTAGAACCATAGAAATATTTACAAATCAATAGATTTGCACAGGTGTATCCAGTCTTTTTCCTTAAACGTAGTTACTATTTCTTTTTTTTTCTTTTTTTTCAAACCAAATTAAAAAAGACTCAATTTTAAAATGAAAAAAAAAAAGTTACTATTTAGCTTGCAACCTATCAAGATGATATATATTTTTATTAACAAATGACCTTCTGCAGGTTTAAAAATTTTAACTAAGGCAATGTTTGTCCAGATGTGTATGGAAGGAAACCTTCAGAACAACTCAGGCCCTGGATCAGGGCTTTGTAAAGACCTCTGGGTCCTATGCCCACATTCTTGCTATAGACATATAATCCTATACAAAATCAACACTCAAGCCATTACATGCAAGAAGACCATAACAGCAAGTATCAGAATGCTAGAAAAAAAAATTCACTAAGGAATAATACAAATATGTTCAGATAAAAATAGCAACAACCAAAATTCAAGGGACTTTATTCCTGGAAAATCCCACAAAACAAAGTAAGTCAATAAATGAAGACACCAAACTCAATTCAGCAAGAAATTACCAGCACCGCCAGCCAGGGTGGCACACTGAAATGACAGAGACAAATGGTATCTTAGGTATCCACCACCATTGCGGATAAGAGGATCCCAGTCTGGGGCCGGAGGTCTCATCTCTGCGGAGAGTACATTTCTGTCAATACCTCTTTGCATCAAGGGAACCACACAACACAAAAGGCATCTCAGTAAAATTGTGTTAGAAAATACATATTTTGGATATGGGCTTATGACGCAAGCTTTTGGGAAGAATTTATATATTTGGTAGGGATCGAATGTGCTCAGGAAACTATAGTAATGCTATGACTGGACACATTAATAACTTTGACAGAGCGAGAGAGAAGAAATAATTTAATGAATCAAGCTAACATAAATACTATTATAAATTTATATAAATATAAATATTGGGCAACAAATTTAAATTTATTAAATTTATTTCAATTTATCGCAGAACTTTCTGGCAACAAAAGCAAAAGGGAAAAATGAGTTAAATACATTTGAAAAGGACTTTTTTCTGGTACCAATTCTAAATCTAGTTCAAGGACCACTTTAATCAAAGATACATAAGAATATTACAGATGATTTCATCAACAAACCAAATAAAGAAAATGTTTCTAATATGTTCATAGTATTTTATAACTGAATGTGCAATAAAACGTCAATGGAGCTTATTAATTAAAACTCAGGAAAGTCATTTATTTAAGTGGGGGAGGCAAAGAGAAAGAAACCTTCCAGGTGATTCTAACACATGCTCAATTTTGAGAGCTTCTACTCCAGAAGTTATGTTCTGAGCAACTGAAATATGAGGAATTCTTTTCTTTAACTTTTATTTTTAGTTTAGGGGTACAAGTGCAGGTTTGCTACATAGGTAAACTGATGTCATGGAGGTTTGTGATACATATTATTTCATTACCCTGGTATTAAGCCTACTACCCATTAGTTACTGTTCCTTAACTTCTCCCTCGTCCCACCCTCCACCCTCCAAAAGGACCAAGTGTGTTGTTCCCCTCTATGTGTCCATGTGTTTTCATGATTTAGCTCCCACTTATAAGTGACAACATGCTGTATTTGGTTTTCTGTTCCTGTGTTAGTTTGCTGGGAATAACGTCCTCCAGCTCCATCCATGTCCCTGCAAAAGACAAGATCTTGTTCCTTTTTATGCCTGCATGAGATTCCATGGTGTATATGCACCACATTTTCTTTATCCAGTCTACCACTGATAGGCATTTAGGTTGACTCCATATCTTTGCTGCAATGAACATATGCTTGCATGTGTCTTTATAACAGAATGATTTATATTCCTTTGGGTACATACCCAGTAATGGAATTGCTGGGTCGAATGATATTTTTTTTGTCTTTAAAGAGAAGGGTGCAGTTGGATGTTTCCAAAGTCAGTGGAAGATAATTGATACAATTTCTTACCTCCTACCCTGGTCCCCAGTATTAAATATTTTATATTTTAGACTCTAGGTATAAACAACCTAAAAAACTTCTTCACCATAGGCCATGAATGCAGTCAACATGGATGTCAGCATTCAGCTTTATTTTGTTACATTGAAAACATACTACCAAACACCCTTTTCCCAATTGCATTATGCTGAATGAAATGTAAAGCTTTCCAAAGCATTTTAGTATACCTTGTAGTTTTAACACTATTGCAATAGTATACAAACATAAAAGTAGATTCATTTATAGTTGAATAAAAACCAGACTCTTCAGGCCCATTGAGTATTTGTTGTATACCTGTGAATACAGACACACAGCTAGCTAACTTAACAATTTACAATACCCAAATTTTTGTATTTTTCACAAGTAATGTAAACTTCAATAGTGGTATAGTATGTACTACATAATTTTCATGTATCTTACTCAAATCTAACAATATTTTAAATAAAATTAAATTGTTCACATTAATTTTAATTAGGCATTTATATATACATAATGTCAAAATATTACATATTTGTTTTATATTTTAATTTTAGGAAGTAATTAGATGTCAGTATGTCAATAAACTCTTGAATCTCCTTGACATCATTGCAAATCAGCACATTTTCAGTTTATAATCTTGTCAATGAGACAATAATATATATTTTTAAGTTTTAAGTCACATTTTCAGGTAGAAAACCTGTGATAAGGCTAAGCTATTACTTCAAGGTAAGGAATCAGACTGACTCAGTTGGTAATTTCTGTATGCACCAATCCAGTGAAAGTGCACAGCTCGATTCACAGTTAGGGTGAGTCTCTGTTCTAACTAATATAAAATCTACAGACATTTAAATGTCTGTCTACCACATGGTGAGAACTTATAAATGGAGAAAACTGTCTGACCAAAAGCCATAGGCTTGTGTGGTAAGTGGCAGATGGGAAAGCCTTTGAGTTAATCTTTTAATTAGAACAGTACAAATACTGGCTTGTATAGCTAAAAATAAGTAAAAACAACAAAAATATGGGAGTTGTTAATAAGACCTTTTGTAAAATATTTTAATTGTAAAGCTACCAGGTCAGTGAAAGGACTGAACAATCCATTAGGAATAAAATTTCTATTGTACTGACATAATTATAAAAAACATATAAATTCTCAACCTTAAAAAATTAAACTCATCTCATATTTGTCAAGTTCTAACAAAAGAATGGATACATTAATACGAATCTATAATGCAAAGTGTCTGACACAGTGAAAATACATTTGCTGTAAATTCTCAACCTATTTTGATATCACTTATAAGCAACTGTATTCACTTTAACATTAAAATATTTTAGAAATAGATTTTCTAACTAAAACATCTGTAAGATTATGTTGTGCTACTTTACAAAGGCTTTTACTTTTGGGGGTTGTTTTATATAATAATCATGATATTTTGATATTCAAATTCAAAGAAAAAATATTGACACCTATGTGTAAAGCAAAGCTTCTAAAATTGTGATCTCTTCATTAGGATTTTAAAAACGGCAGTTCTTATATTTTTTTAAAAAAAATAATGAACAATTGGCTTAGTCAGCAATTTTTGAACTTTTATATAAGTAGATAGCTCTTGAAAAGGTTGATATTTTGTGTCATTTCATTTATTATTAAATATTCTCCTCAGTAACTCAAGTGATATGATTACATATTACAATGTATATAAAGTCCTTCTTTATAAATCTCTTAATTCCTTTGGAAAACTTATCATTTAATACAGAGATAAGAAATTTAAATGTTAAATATTTTTTATTAAAGTAGGTAACAGTTTGAAAAGATACCCCTGAAGAAACTTATAAAATAAATATATATTTTCTAACAGGGACTATTAAAGATTTGGCAAATATCAAGATTATAATTAATGTTGTGACATACTATTATTTATTATATATAAATGGGCACAAGTTTATGAAATCATAATTCTCAGGGGCGTACTTAAGAGGCCTTCCAGGTTATCTTCCAATTAAGGATTCATCAAACTTGTTCAAGACATGAGAAAATATCCTACTTCTAATTAACTGTGTAGGAGTTTTCATTATTTCCTAGGAAAATCTTATTCCTCTATTAAGCATCTACACCCACAAATTCAACTAGCTGTGTATTGAACATATTCAGAAAAGAAATCAAAATAACAATACAACAATAAAAATTATGTGAATAAGAACTAGATTATAACAACTATTTACATGGCATTTAGATTGTATTATGTATTATAAGAAGTATATAGACAATTTAAAGCATACGAGATGTGTGTTAGTTATATACAAATATTACCCCATATTGTATAAGGGACTTGAGCTCCTGCGAATCACTATCCGTGGGGGTCTTGGAAATAATTTCCCTCAGATACTAAGGGACGACAATATATATGTTTTATTTCATACTCAGATAACAGCTGGTTACATAATGTGTGTCGTTCTGTTTGTCCAATCTGCCCGTGTGTGTGTGTGTGTGTGTGTGTGTGTTTTAGCCCCCTGGCCAAGACAGTCCTTAGAAAATGAAGAGCTATCTGTCCCCTGTGCTTGTGTATAAGGTGAAGGTGCAGTACATGGCCAGAAATACACAAAGAGAGAAAAGTGATGGTTCTTGCTCGAGGTAATTAAATGCATACATTCTGGTGATAATGAGAAATAATTAACAATGACTGTATAGACAAAAGAGAGAACGAGGTGAGGGAAACAGACTGCTTATGCAAATAAAAGAGTGTGACCACACAGTTAGGAATTTAGAAGGTCGTTTAACAGACCAAAGAGACTGGACTACCCACTTATGTCTGAAAGATGTAAATGAATAACCAATGAGCAATTCAGATTTCGCTGGAAGGGAACTTCAACCTTCAGTTCATTCAGTGGTCTGCTAGGAAGCTAGGCCACACTAAATAAATAATAAATTCACCCGTGTTCCACGCCCCATGGAAAAGTCCATAAAATAACATGGTTTATAACATTTCGCAGTGAGTTTACACAGCAATCTCCAATATCTATAGGAATTTAGCACAATGCCTGATATATGGCAGGCAATTAATATGCATTTAGGAACTGGAAATAGAGTTAGTGAACACCTGTGTGTTTCCATCTTAGATTAAGATACTAACATAAACCAAAATAATTTTTAATATAAAAATTAGCACGGAATTTCTAAATATTCTCTTTCTGGTGTTTTGTTTTAAAATTGCTATTTCAGCTAAAAGACTGAATTTGTAAGCCTATGTAATACATCATAGTCAATATGGAAAAGACCCAGTATATGATACATTGTGATTATTATGTTAATTCAAGGGGTTTCAGCATCCTCTCACATTGAAGTAAGTGTCTGCAGAGAGCCGGTTTCTCTGTATGCAATAATAATGACAGCAACAAATAAATAAATACAAATTTAAAAGCCCCCCAAACACTCTTCTTTCTTAATATCCTGTAAAGACCCTCTAGATTTAAATTAACATTTCTCTCTCTGTATTTTTCATGAAACAATCTTATGTAGTTAAAAGCTTTTTAAAAGCAAAATAAAATAAACTGATATACACTATTACAATGTAATATATCATTCCAAAGTGCCCTTGAGATAAATTGTAACAGAAATGCACATATCAAATAATAGCAGATGAAATTACTATAATATGCCATTTTAAAAATGATTTTATTTTTAAGATATGTAGGAAGAGTATTTCCAGCTTAAATTTGTTAAGGCAATGAGAAGAAACATGAGTTAAATTAAATTACTTTAAAAATACCATATGATGACCCATTGCTTTGGTAATTTTCTCACCATTTAATTTATTTCACAACATAATAAAATTACTTTTTATATATGGAGCATTGACAGTTCAACTAATGATAATTTTGTTATATATATAGATATATCAGATATATCTATATATATACAAAATTCACAATGTTGTATTGATGTGGAATTACAGTATTTTTCTTAAAATAATATAAAATACCTACATCAATTCTTGACAAGAATGAAACATATCTCATTTAATAATCACAAGAGCTTATTGGAGAGGACTGAGAATCCTCATTTTACCTTTGCGGATATTTAGACTTGCAAAATTTATTAAAATTTCACAAGATCCCACAGCTGACAGGCCGTGGCAGCAATAATTCAAATCACAATCACTCTAATACTATGTGCTTTTCCTCCAGAACCTGGTGTGGAGACAGGGTTATTTTGCTTCTCTGGACCCGGGCATGAAGGCTTTAAGGCTCTTCATTGGAGAATAGTACAACTAAGTCGTGGTTTAGGCTAGGATTTCAGTTCACGTTTCCCTTTTCTTACTGGCTCTGAGACCACCTCCCCTGCTCTTGCACTGCTAAAAGAATCCTGTTTTCATCTACCATGGTGAATATCTGCTTCACTATCCCCAGGCCGTTCTGAGTCAGTTGCTACTTACTGGCATTACTGCTCTTCATTTCTGTCTCCTAGGGATGTGTCCTTTTTAAAAAATCAGCTATCAAATAACTGTAATATATATGGTCTTTTAACCCAAAGCCAGGGATACTTTGGTATATAACCCTGATTTATGTCTTGCAGCACTTTTTTTCCCCCTGAAATACAATGATTTCAATAAATGTGAAATATTAATTGAATACTTTGCTGTTCCAAACAGATTATTTCTGGTCATCCAGAGTGTTTATGGTGAAATCCATCGAGAAGAGTTGCAGCTGCACCTAGGGGATGCACTTGGCCTGTGTGTTATACTAAATGTGGTGACGAATGGAGGTGGTAGTTTTTCTACATTTAAGTGTTGCGTGCCCATCTCAACCTGGTCTCCTGCAGTGGCGTGAAGCTTTGCCTGAGAGGTCACAAAACCTTATGCCGTAACTGCTCTTAGTTGCGTATTGTGTTCTGTGCTTTCTCTATTTTGAAACAAAGTAAATGAATGTTGGGAACTGTAGTGTTTTTTGAGTGATTTTTGTCAGTTCCAAACATAGTGTTGTTACTGAGTTAGTTCCATGCTGTACAAAATTATGGATTCTACTTTTTACCAGCATTTTAATTTTATGATTTTCACTGTTATAGTTTGGGTTGTTTGTAGCCATTGTTTTGCTTTCATAACTAACAATAATTCACGTTTTTAGAAATAAAAGCATATTTACTATCTCTCAAATATAACCATTCCTAAAGTAGAATGGAATAAATTCAGTTCCAAAATATGACATTAAAAAAAAAACTTACTAAATTTAACTAACATTATAATAATTTTAATTATCATTTTTGAGTCTGCTGATTTAACTAGCTAACTGATTTGTAAAATGTGGCATCATGAGCAAATCTATTACCAATTCTAATTCTCAAGGAAAGCATACTCTTATTTGACTTTTTAAAAACAAATAATGATATTGGTGTTCAAGTTAATGTGATCCATGTTTGTTTTAAAATACTATGTGCCCTAGATAAAAGTGCAAACAGAAGACATTTTTTAAAAGTCACTCAGCATTCCTCTATTCAGACACAAAATGTACATTTGGTGAACATTACGCCAGACATTTATCAACTAAAATATACAGATAGAAGATATAACAATAAATGGAAAGATATGCAGATTGATCCACAGATATATAGATAGCTGTATAGGATTTGAATAATGTCAAATATAATTACAATACAATTTTAATTTTAAAGATAGCAAGGTAATATTAAGAACAGAAATAAAACCAAGAATGATTATAATTATATAGTTTTTGATAAATATTCTTTTTAAAAAAATTCTTAAAAGATTCCTCAAATTAGCTTGCAATCTAGCAACCCACACACTTGTTTTCTTTGTTGTACACTGATTGTTTTAAAAACCAGAAAATTTCACTTAAATATGCAGGTTTCTGTTTCTCTTAAAAGAACTGGAAGCTCTGATTAACACAAAGCTTACATCTGAAATTAATAATAGACTGAGACTTCACCTTCAGGGTTTCAGTCTTTTTTTTTTTTAATATGCAAAACACTAATTCCACAATTTTCTTATCATTTGCCCTAACTAATCACTTAGCATATGAAAGAATACTTCCAAAACAAACAGAACAAAATTCCTCTTTGGATTTTAGGTAATGCCTTTGACTTCATGATAGGATGTACACATAAACATACACTAATATTCAGCATTGATAAACACCTGGCACACAGAGCGAAAAATGACTTTCTAGTTGTTTCAGGCAATATCTGTTGAGGTTGATTGGTGCTTCCTCTCCCAAAGACCAGTGCTTTTGCCACTAGTGCTAAACATGTTAAATATCACGCTTGCTAAGCTACCCCTCCTGCCTTCCTCTATCTGCCAACTTAAATGAATTTTTATTGCAATTATCATGTATCTGTATTTCTACATTCAAATATATTTAAACTCAGGCATGTTCTGTTGAAAGAAAAGTTAGAGGGTGGAATAATTTTTGGCATTGGGAAAAGTATCTGCAAAGATCTCCGTATCTGTCTTAAAAAGAGAGAGACACATGGCCAAAAAAAAAAAAAAAAAAAAAAAAATGATGTTAGACAGACAAAGACCTTATCTTGGTAATATTTTTAAGCTGTGAAAGCTAGTTTTTGTGTGGTTTTTTTTTTTTTAATGTAAGGTAAAACATTGAAAAGATTAGTGGAGAAGATTTGTTTTTTTTTTTTTCTTTTATTAAAAAGATAGCATTAACACTGGTCTAATTGCTAGCTAGCTGAAAGAGATGACACTATGCCATGGCACTAGGTTTATCTTGATGTGGTTTGGCTATGTCTGCCCACAAATCTTATCTTGAATTGTAGTTCCCATAATCCCCACGTGTCATGAGAGGGACCTGGTAGGAGATAATTGAATCTTGGGGACAGCTACCTCTATGTTGTTCTCGGGATAGTGAGTGAATTCTAACGAGATCTGATGGTTTTACAAGGGACTATTCCTCTTTTGTTCTGCATTTCTCCTACCTGCCACCATGTGAAGAAGGATGTGTTTGCTTCTTCTTCCACCATGATTGTAATTTTCCTGAGGCCTCCCAAGCCATACAGAACTGTGAGTCAATTAAACCTCTTTTTCTTTATAAATCACTCAGTCTCGGATATGTCTTTATTATCAGTGTGAGAACAGACTAATACAATCTACATGATTAAGTTCCTGACAATGAGTTTTAATATTTTTGTGAATATATTTGTGAATACTTCAATCTCTTTTAAGGTAGAGAAAGTTTCTTCTTTGACCCAAATACCTTAATGTTGTGTGTAAGTTTATTTCCAAACTACTGATAAAGACATACCCAAAACTGGGCAATTTACAAAAGAAAGAGGTTTAACTGGACTTACAGTTCCACATGACTGGGGAAGTCTCACAATCATGGTGGAAGGCAAGGAGGAGTGAGACATGTCTTACACGGATAGCAGCAAGCAAAAAGAGAGCTTGTTCAGGAAAAACTCCCTCTTAAACAATAATCAGATCTTGTGAGACTTACTCACTATCACCAGAACAGCATGGGAACTATCTGGCCCCATGATTCAATTACTTCCCACTGGGTCCCTCCTACAACACGTGGGAAATCCAGATGAGATTTGGGTGAGACACAGCCAAACCATACTATGTTTGCTAGATGGAATAACTGTGCAAAGAGCTTAAACAACCATCTTAGGCCAGAAGAATCAAAGTGTTGGGCTCAGTGGAAATATTAGAAATGGGGTCCCTGTCAACTTTGTGGCACTGACACACCAGTGATGAAATTCCTACTTCTATAATCTTTATTATGTGAGAGAAATATTCCAGATTTATGTATATCTCATAGAATATTATATATATTTATATTATATACATATATTTATGATATATAACATATGTTATATATAAAATATTCAACAAGATATACTTAAATATATATTTATGTATTTATACAATTTTTATTGCAATTACCATTTATCTCTATATATACACATTTATAGGTATATATATATATACACACACACTCATATATATGTAATTAGTAACAATCTTAAGAACAAATATTTGTTCAGTTTCCTCAAATATTCAGTTCACTTCCTGTGGAAGTACTGGTGAGTAAGAAAGGTGAGATAGAAATAAAGTGAAAAAGAAAAACAAACTACATATGGATGGAGAGACAAGGAGAAAAGGAAACAATGTGCAAATATTTAAACAATGCAATATAATGATAATTATATATTGAATAGGGAGAAGGACTTAGGGAGATGGAGGAATTGATGTTGACTCTTCTGTTAGTGTCTTGATTAACAAGTAGGACAGAGTATCATTATTTGAAAAAACAAAAGAAAAATGAGAAAAATGAAGAGATTGAGGGAAAATATTAGATATTATTAGTTGCATTTAGAGCACATTAGTCTTGAGAGAGCTGTGACCAATTTTTCGGAATTTACTGGCAGGTAATATTATATCACATATATTGTTATATAGTACATAAGTGTATAAATTACATATTATCATATAATATATAAATATTCATATATTATATATAATTATATAATGTAAATTACATATAATTATATTCTATAAATATATATTTGTATGTTTATATCATATATATACAGGATATAAGCATAAAAACACACTGGTATTCAGTTACATTCAAGATTGATAAGCAACTGGCATACACAGCAATAAAATGACTTTGCTGGTCAAATAGTGCTTATATGTAAGTAGTGTGTGCCACTAACCGTCCTTGTATTAATTAAACAATAATTTTGTAATTGATGGTGACATATGATGACTAAGTAGAAAATGTATTAGAAACAAAGATAAAATGGCATATGTGAGAAGTTTTATTTTATATATTTTTTTATTTTATTGCAGTGCCACCTAAAAAATAATGTGACATTTATGGCTGGTTTCAGTCAGCAATGTGAAGAAATATGAAATACATATCTATTCTATATCCCCTCATTGCAGTGTACTCTGTAAAGTTACAGTGAGCTGACATAATTGGGGAAGCTGGATTCCTAAGGAACTCTCCGATAGGTGTTCACGTTCTGTGAACTCTCATTCACCTTTGTGGCTTCATCAGAAATATAATATCAGAAATATGAGAGAAGAGGCAGCATCAGCGCTTGGAGGAGGTGAGTCAATGGCCCTGAATAATTATATGGGATCTTGAAGAACTTGACAGCAGCCGAGGGCTGAAGGCCACCATTTTCTGAGGGGGGTTTGCTTCTGAGGCTTCATTGCTTCAAGGGCTGAAGCCTTTTTTGTCTAGAAAGATTCAAAGATTCATGCTGGGAAAAAAGTCAAAAGTTCAACTCTAAATAACCTCAAGGACAGAGAATTTTGTATTCATTACTTTCCTGTTCAATATAAAAAAGAAATATCGGAGACATGGCAAAAAGGTATGGACCTTAAAAAAGATTTCGATTTACTAGCTATATTAAAAGGTAAGACTGAAAGAAAAAGTAATGTTTTGGTGACAGACCTGACAAATCCTACTGAAATGGTGCCTTAAATCTTCAGCCCTTAAATTAGTGATCGTAAGTCTGTTATTCCTCTAAATGTTTTAAACAATAATATACATATTTCTGCCCCCAAAGAACCGCATTTTAGAAGATGAACGCCGGAAGTCTTTGATAAACCAGTTTGTTTCTGCTTGGACGAAAATAAAGACAAAAAGCTAGCTTTACACATCTTAATTTAATATGTACCTTCTCCATTCAAATTTCCTGTTCTCCCAAGTTTTCAAAAACTCATGAAATATTATGATTAATTCTAGATCTACAGCCAGGATAGGAAAATAAGAAGTCATTTTTAAACTGCAAGAAGCTCTTCTATAGCTCATATAGATAGGAAACAGCACAGAAATAATGAGCGGGAACAGGGGAACCAGAAATAATTCTAAGTTCACCAGTCTTTCAGTTTGAGTCCTGGACTCCTACACATGAGATAGGTGTTATTAGTAACAACCTTAAGAACACGGATTTGTCCAATCCTGTCGTACATTCTGTTCACTTCCTGTGGAGGTACCGATAAGCAAGGAGGCTAAGACAGAAATAAAGTGAAAAGGACAAGCAAGCTCTAAAGGGACGGAGAGCTGGAAGAAAAAGAAAACAATGCGAACATTTAAACAACTAATATTATGGCCAGAGACATTTTGATTTTGAAAATATTTTAATACATTAGAATTGTTAACCCAAAACTTTGCACTGTGTCCTTTTGAAATTGTATTACAGTGTTAGTCACGTTTCTGTATAGAAACAATTATGTGCATATGTATCCGCAGTCATAAGCCACTTAACAACAGGAACTCATTCTGAGAAATGCATCATTAGGTGATTTTGTGGTTGTCCAAAAATCGTAGAGTGTATGTGCACAAACCTAGATGGTATATCCTACTACACACTTCGGCTATGTAGTCTCGCCTACTGCTCCTAGCTTACGAACCTGTACAGCATGTTACTGCACTGAATACTGTAAGCAATGAAAATATAGTGATGAGTATTAAAGTATTTATGTATCTAAACATATCTTAATGTAGAAAAGATACAGTAAAAATACAGTATTATAATCTTACAGAACCACCATCATACATACAGTTCCTCCTTGACTGAAACGTCATTATGCATGCATAACGAGAAATAGAGAGAGAGAAATATATTTTTTTAAAATCTGCTTAAGCTCATGCTATTGTAGGTGCTGGCAGGTCTGAACACTGTAAGATAGGCTGGTAGGCAGAAAACTCAGGTAAGAGTTTAAGATGCAATCTTGGGTTGCAAGCTGGCACTTCAAGCAGGGTTTCTATGATTCAGTCCTGAGAATTCCTTCTGTTCAGGAAATCTCAGTCTTTGCTGGGTTAAGGCTTTCAGCTGCTTGGATAAGTCCCATCCAAATTAAGGAGGATAATCTACTTAACTCAATCAAAGTCTGCTGATTTAAATATTAAACACTCCTCAGAAGCAGCTTCACAGCAACATCTAGACTGGTGCTCAACCAACTGCGCACCTTAGCCTAGCCAACTTGTCACATTAAATCAACCACCACAGTGCTGATCACCATTTTTATGCAGCTTGTCTCTAAAAGTGTCTGAATTTATTAGAGAAAAAGCTGCATTAGTAAACTAAAATAAATCCATTGAACCAGGACCTCTTGAAATAGATGAAACCATTACCTTTTTTCTTTTTAATACATTCTAAGTGCTACCAAAAGTTGTCAACTATCTCAGAGTAAAAGTGTCTTTGTGGCTGAGTACTTTTTTGTTTAATACTTTCAACAAAATTGTCTTGTGGGTATTCATTGAAGCATGTTACTTTCAAAGATGGTGACAGAATTTACATTTAATACAAGAACTTCAAATTCAAATTTAACTTATAAATAGATAAGTTAGGAGTTCTTTAAGAGGCAATTCAGTATAGAAATTCAAAATGTCGTGTGTGACACTACAGAGATCTAGATTTAAATCTGCATTCTCCCATTTAATGGCTATGAGAACTTGGACAAAATATTTATGTTCTCTAAGCTTTCGTTTCTTGCATTATGAAGTAGGTAGTAAAATTTACCACCTGGGTTTTACTGAAAAAAATAAATAAATAATAATAAGAGACTTAATAAAATACTTGATGTAAACTAATTTATATATTTTGTAAATAATAAATATTACATTTTGCTGTCCATTTCAGATGTATCAAGCTTAATACTTAAAGACCTGTTACTATGAAAAGTCCATTTTATTCTTCAATATTAGTAATTTTTAGTAGATCATAAAATAATAATTTTTCTTTCTTCCTGGTGTTCTCTAACTGTTGCCTTGTATGTCCCCTCAGTCAAGAGGTAGAATCTATTTCTTCTTTCTATACATCTAGAATGGCCTGAAACTTGCTTTAAGCAACATGATAAAGCAAAGTGGTTTTGTGCTAGTTCCAAGTCCAGGACTAAAGAGGCCCTACATACTCGCACTCCTGCTCTTGGAAACCTGCCCAGGAGCTATGTGAATAAACACAAGCCAGCCTTTGGAGGAGGAGAGATGCTGTGCAACAGAGATGAGCCTTCCCAACTAAGATCATCCTGGACGGCTCAGCCAGCCAGCGTGACTGTGGGTGCTTGAAAAGCCAGTTTGATATCAGCTAAGCCTGGCCCAGGTCAGCAGAACAATCTCCTCACCTAAAGACAACCAAAAATTGGTTTTGTTTTAAGCCACTGTGTTTTGGGGTGATTGTGTTGCACTTCCAGATAAGAGGTAGGGAACTGTTAAAATCCAAAGTGTGCAAAGGCAAAATATATACATATTTCATTTACAAATGGAGCTAAAAGTGCTTCTAAATTAATGAAGCTTAAAGGAAAGACAGACAATGAAATACTATGAAGAAGGACCATGGATGATAATAAGTGAGTCTGTTTTGACTTCTCTAGTTTCCAGTGCAATATTGTAGAAGACAAGAAGAACTAAACAGAGCTCTTTACTTGAGAGTTTGAGAAAGCCTGTCTGGAAACCTTCAGAGGTCACAAGAAGTGACAGTGAAGAATGACGTAGGTGTTAATCAACCCTTGAAAATATGGTTTTATGACTTCGGAAGAGAGGAGGAATTGCCAGCAGATCCCTTTGGTGCCTAACTCTGCAGTTTGGAGGGAAAGGAGCAATGTCTTCACTACGGAAGGGCAATGAGAACAGCCTTATGGTTAGCAGGACATGAAACAAAGGAAAAATACTTGTTTTTATTTTTTTAAGTAGTGAGGAAGAATCATAGACGAATAAATTGTTTTTTTGTTGTTGTTGCTGTTGTTAATTCTCTGCAAAGTTTTAATAGAAAAAATGCTCACATTCTGACCACAAGAAATCTAAGAAATAGCTACTAGAAATATGGAATTAACAGAAAAAAAAAATAGGAAGCCACCGAAAAACAACTAAGATAAAATAAGTATATGACAGGATGTAAGGAAGTAACATTTATGACTGCAGAGCTCAAAGGGCAGAATACACACTCATTCCTAATAAGGGAATGTTTTTTGGTGGAAAATGCTAGTGGTTTGTTTGCCACAAAGCCAAGACAGTGTTGAGGTATCCAGCTGGAGCAAACCTGAGTCCCTATTGGTTTCCAGGAAAAACGAAAGAAGTTGGGCTGAATGAGGAATGACAAAGATCACCACTTCGAACTGGAAGGCATGACACCACCTCCAGTCCAGCTCTACAGTGCCAATCTCAGCTGGCTTGATGGAGGAGACTGCTAAAGAAACTCAAAACACAACCATGTGTTACAAGAAATCCCTCGTGCTTGGGAGTTTTGGTCTTTCCCAGGTCAATCACTGGCAAATATCTAGTTTAGAAATAATTCATCTCATTCAATTATAGGTGATTATTGAAAAACAAAGAACAACAAAATGTGCAAACAAAGAAACACGTAAGAGAAAATGTATAGATAAAGCAAATGATAAATGAAAAACCTTCAGAAGAAAAATTATGTTGAATGTAGTATATAATTTTGATAATCTAACATATTTTCTTAAATAAATAATAACAACAAAAGTAAAATAATTGTTTGTATAAAACAAAGGCAGAAATATTTTTTTTAATTAACAGACAATATGAGGAAAGCAGGACTCCCCAAAAGTGAAAGACATGAAATAGAATTTGTCTCCCAGATTAAACAATTAATTTTATATTTGGATAATAAAACAAGCAAACAAACAAACATAAAGGTCTCTATCATGAAAGAAAGGGGTAAAATACATCATTCCTCTCTTGCCCTCAATACTGACATAGCAAGAGTTTCAGTCTATTTTTGCTTCATCCTACCACCACATTAACAACTAAAATGCATTTATAACTTTCATAGAAGAGCAGAAAAAAAAAACACTAGGTTACATTTGTTTTGCTATTTCTGTCCTACCATTAAATGAGAAAGAACTGCAAAATTTAAAGTGCTGAAGCAATACATTATATTTTGCAGATTATATTAAACCATATATCCTTAGAGAACAGGCCTGACTAGGCTACTGCCAGAATGTCTCAGGACAAGAGGTAATCAGTTCCCTTTCAGATTCTGTAGTTTTCTATGTGTGCGTGCCTGTGTGTGTGTTGCTACTGTTATGTTCTGCAGTGATTAGGTTGTCGTGGGCATTAAATATATTTTTCACATCAATAAACTGATGTGACCCAATAAAATCTGGCTTGAACCAAGGAAGCGGCAACATCTGTGAAAGATTAAAGTGAATGGCAGGAGTAGATGGTGCACTAGCTAGTCAAAGAGTCACGGCGTAAATCCATTCGGTTCAGGCCGTTTCTCTAAAGACAACCACAAGGACAGAAGAAAACTTCCATATATGAAAAAATTATAAAGTAGCAAATAAAATATTAATACAGAAAAAGAAACATATTCATTGAACATCTATATATTAAAATACAAAATTATATGTAATTTTATACATACATATAATATGCATAATATTGATACATGTATGTGTGTATAAATGATTTTATAGAAATAAGCAAAATAAAGCTAAAGTTTGCTAAAGTTTGTTATGCTAAAATGTTCTAAAATTATACAGTATTTTGGGCAGCAAGATAAATTTCAGAGCATCTTGTTTATACACTGAATTTATGGACATAAAATATATCAGAAAACAAACAAACAAAAATATTTGCAAAGCATTTGCTCCACAAGAAGCATCTCTAGGCTTTCACTTTCAAACCAAATAAATTAACAAGAAACTGACTTTCTCTCTGCCTTAAAACAATTTTTAGAAGCTGGAAAAAAGAAAAAAAAAAGTACCAACAGTTTAGAGATTAGACAACAAGTAGCACAGCTCAGCGATTTCTTGGAGAAAGTCACGAAATGAAGTGAGTCCCCAACTGTCTCTCTGTACTTTCCAGAAAGAGTTTTCAAGACATGGAGATGGCGTAACTTACACAAACGCAGCTCAGAACATTTCTAAGTTGAGACAAAGCAGAGATCAGGGAGACTAGTATAGAACTCACTGTACAGAAAACTCTAAAGTTGAGAGCTTCAAATGACAGGAGCCCAGGGCACCTGCAGAATCTGTAGTGAGTATTTAAGCATGTGAGCCCAGGAATGACCAAGGCCAGGAAAAGAACCCCTGGGAAAAGGCAGGAGGAACAGCTTCAAAAGCTTACAAGGTGCTGAGACTATTTCGTGTACATAAAACCAGAGGGGGAAAAAAAAAAAAAAACCCCAAGTATAAGGAATTAAGTATTTCAAGGGGAGAAAGAGAAGTCCTTTGGGAAAATCATCCCTGTGCCAAATGTTGTCCTGAATCCACTTAACAAAGCCTAAAACACATCTTAAAATGATCAAACTATTTTCAGATAACCAATCATATCCTAGAACAAAGCCCCAACTAATTAGAGGAATTGAAAAAGAAGAAGAAAAAAAAAAATCTAACACCCAGCAGAATAAAAGTCTCAATGTTTTAAAAAATTACCAAGGATTGAAAAAAGTAGGAAAATGCCACATATAAGGAGACAAATCAGTTAATAGATAAAAGACTCCCAAATGACACTGATTATAGAATTAATAGGCAAGGTCAGTAAGTCAGCTATCTTAAAGAGAAGTCTGACAAGTTTGGAGTAGAGGCGTGTTGTGGAAAGACTGCTGTCTGACAGGAGATGGAAATTTAGTAAGAGTAGATACAAGATTAGGAAACCATGAAATAATCTAGATAAGAGATGGCATTGATTTGCATGGAGCAATAGGAAAAGGTGTAGTAAGAAATAGAACGTGGCTGTATTTTGAAGATAAAAATGACATGATATTTTGTCAAATTGTGAGATATCAGAGAACTAGCAAAGTAAGGAGCTAGGTGGGCATGTTTTGGGCTTGAACAATGGTAAGAATGGAATTTTCGTTTACTGATGGGAGAAATCTGTGGGCAGAGGATTCCATGTGTGTGAAGCAAGAACGGGTATGTCAGAAAAGACTTTGCTTTGGACAGCGTAAGTTTGAGGTGCCAATTAAATATCTAAAAAGACAATTAATAGGCAGGTGGATATATGGATATTGAGTTGAGTCAAGAGGTCTGTACTGGAGATATGCATTTATTAGTAGTCAATATATAAACAGCAATTTAATATGCTAAATTCTTTATATGCAATATCATCTTTTCATTACTAAAGTGCATGTCCAAGCCTGTAATTCATTACAATAAAAAATGTGCAATTTGAATACATTTCAAGATACAAATTCATATCACTGAAGCCAGAGGAACATGTTTTGATAATAAATAGCATTCCAATATAGGTAATAAGTATTGAAAATAAGTATGAAAAGTAAGTATTGGATTGGAAATATAACAAATGTAGTTAAGTTAAGAGAATGAGATTTTCAGCCTAGAGAATAAACAAACAGATTCGTGCTTTTCAAATAGAATAAAAATGTAGTAGAGGAATCCCAAGGAAATAGAATGGAAGTTAACAACGGAAAGTAGAGGAAGGAACATTTCAAAATATGAAAAAGAAAATCTCTGAGAGATATATGAAGGGCTACTATTTTATGAACTAGACCTGAAGATATGGTTTGAAGTGCCTGTTTTCCAAATTTAAAAACCAAGCTGTCAGTGTAGGCACTGCAGTTTTCACTGTGAGGGATTCTTTCCTTTGGGTAAAGAGATATTTTATGCAATACTTCTTAAAATTGTAAATAATCTTAAGTAAATGAATTATTCTAGCAGTAACATTTTATCTTTATGAGATTGACAGGGATTAAGAAAGCAATTACCTTCTAGGCCATGCGGGGAAAATCTTCTGAAAAGGTACTTTGTTTAGTAGCAGGAGAAAAGTGTGTTTGGAGTCATTAAAAGGAGCAGAGTGGCAATAGATCACGAACTGGGGAAGATAATGGGCCTGAGAGAATGAAAATAAGAAGAGTTTAAAGATCAATTGTTCCTTCTTTATAAATTTGCTTATCCGGGGAATAAATATAAAAGGTTCTGGAAATCTAACTCAGTTTGTCTGAGTATGTACACTATATTTTTTGAAAATTGAGATGCTTTTATAAATGAGAGGTAAAAATTATTGAATGCTATAAACTACACAACCAGTGGTTGCTTGTTTTAGGTAAAAGAAAAAGCTCTTTTTAAACATAGTATTTGTAATAATAAAAATTTAATTTTTTTCTCAGAAAGCAAACAAAAATTAGCTAGGAATTTGGTAGTAAGATATCTTTGAGTATTCTAATGGTGATGTTGTCATGGAGTACTTATCAATAATTACATAATACTACTTGTGTTTTTATTAGCCAGAGGTCATTCAAGAGCCAGGTAGGGCCAGTAGAAGAGGTTCACACCTGTAATCCCAGCACTTTGGGAGGCCAATGCGGGAGGATCACCTGAGCCCAGGAGGTCGGTTGAGCCTGCAGTAAACTCTGACTATACCTTTACACTCCAGCCTTGGCTGCAGACCAACACCTTGTCTCAAAAAATAAACAAACAAAAATAAAATAAATAAAATTAAAAGGAACAAATAGGAAGAGCATTCTTGGTTGGAGTGGGCTTTGAATGGGGCCATGTTGTTACTGTTCTTGATCCATATTTCTTACTGATAAAGACAGAAAAAAGAATTGTCTCGGCCCTAACAGAACTCCAAGTCACACAGATATTAAATGAATGGAAACAGGAGGAAGAGTCAACCGAAAATGGTGGATAAGAGAAATACTAGATGAGTGGATGTCAGAATCCAAATAGGAGACAGTGATAATATATTTTATTGGTATCTTCTTCTTTTTTTTTTTTTTCCCATTAGAGATGGAGTTTTACTCTGTTGCCTAGGCTGGTCTCGAACTGCTGGGCTCAAGCAACCTTCCTGCCTCAGTTTTCCATAGTGCTGGGATTACAGGTCTGATTCATTGGTACCTTTGAATAAGAGTTTCAGGGGAGTGAGAGGAGCCAGAACACTTATCTTGCCTTGAGGAATGCATACTGTAGGAAAAGGTAGGAAACCATCCATACAGTAAACTCAGGAGTGTTTTGTCTGTGGAAGGAGAACGTAGTAGCTATGGGTAGCATCCAGGCAAGTCCACATTGTGATGGAAACCATATGACAGAGTGAGCCTATGACAGAAATATGAGCACATCAAATTTCTGGTGAGAAATGTTTGGAACAAAAAGAAAAACACCAAATCTAAGAAGAAAAAAAACATAATGAATGGTGCCTGGGGACCTAAAGAGGTAAAAAGGATGGAAACGAGAATCATGTGAAGGTTTAGGAGCCCACAGAGGAGAGATTCTGCTCCTTTGTAACAGAAAAGAAAGTATAAAATTAATTGAAGAATGTGTTTAAGTGTGGTGGCTGAATTTGAGGACCTTCTCATATGTAGATTTATTTTTTGAGCTTGTAATTAAGAATTAGACATGACGACAATTAAGATTGTTTAAAATAATTTGCCTATCTGCCTGAACTTTCTCATATCTGTCCAGATTGCATAATTTTACTAAACCTCAAATAAATTCTTCAGAAACAATAATCTTTACATTATAAAACTATAACATCATAATTTTATTAAAGAAAACAGGGTAAGCACTACACACATGAACGTATACATCTGTCTCTATGTTGATATACATATCTATGCATGTATATATTTCTATTGCTCTATTTCTATTCATACTTCTATACTTTTCTTGAGTGCTTAGATTCTAGTTTTGATACCTCACAGAGCCCATCTCCAGCTTCTCTATGATTCTGGCTATCCCAACATTTTATGCATTTCAGTCCCCAAATTATAATCCTAAAGCAAAATCATAATCGGATTACAAAAATCATGCTGTTTAAGAAAAATATTCCTGAGAATCCTACTAAGCAGTATCTCGTCCCAATTTGCTTTTATTTCTTTTCTTTTTACTTTTTTTTTCTTTCTTTTTTTTTTTTTTTTTAGACGGAGTGATTCTCTGTCACCCAGGCTGGAGTGAGTGGCGCGATCTCGGCTCACTGCAAGCTCCGCCTCCCGGGTTCCCGCCATTCTCCTGCCTCAGCCTCCGGAGTAGCTGGGACTACAGGCCTTGCCACCACGCCAGGCAAATTTTTTTTTTTTTAAGGAGGCCAAGTTTCACCATGTTAGCCAGGATGGTCTCGATCTCCCGACCTCGTGATCCGCCCTCTTCGGCCTCCCAAAGTGCTGGGATTACAGGCGTGAGCCACCGCGCCCGGCCAATTTCCTTTTGTATCTGTATTATTTCTACCTACCTGCCCAGTCACTCTTGTTCTTTTGAGACTTGGTTGATGCTAACTGTTCTCTTGCTCCAAGAGGAACAGCCTTCAGTTGTTCTACAAATTAAATACATCAATATTTCTGTAATATTGAACTTCCTTATATCAACAGCAAAATAGCCACTAGTTCACATGAGAAAACTTAATTAAAAATCCAGACCAAGGTAATATAATATAGCAAATCTGATGTGTGGCGGGGATTGCCTTGGTTCCTTCCCCTGCACTTTTTTTTATGTCAACAGTCCTTGAGTAAATCCAACAGGATATAACAGCTAAGTAAAAACTGTACTCTTTTTTTTTTTCTTTTTTTTTTGAGACAGAGTCTCAGTGTGTCAACGAGGCCAAGTGCAGTGGCATCATCTCAGTTCACTGCAACTTCTGCCTCCCAGTTCCAAGCAATTCTTGTGCCTCAGCCTCCCACATAGCTGGGTAGCTGGGACTACAAGGCGTACACCACCACGACCTGCCAGTTTTTTTTTATTTTTGGTAGAGACAGGGTTTCACTATGTTGGTCCGGATGGTAAAAAACAAAACAAAACAAAACAACAGTCCAGATAAACTCCCTCACCTCCTTTGCATAATAATAGATGGCTGCCTCTAAGATCCTCACTAACAGATCTTTAGTTTATAACCCATCCAAACTTCACCCCCATTTTTTTCTCGCATCACAACAGCTAAGATGGCTCTAACCTTCCCTCCTTGTGAGGATAGCTTTTACTCTATTAGAATGCTATTTATTATCAAAACATTTTCCTCTGACTTCAATGCACAAATACATATCCTCTGGAGGTAGTAGTCTAGAAAATGTAACACACAGAAAATGCCATTTGTAAGTCCTATTATCTTATTTTTTAATTAAATTTCTGTTGCTGCATAACAACTTACCACAAATTTAACAGCTAAAAGCAACACACATTTATTATTTCACAGTTTGATTGTGGCAGAAGCATGGATACAGCTAAGCTAGCTCTTCTGCTCGCTGTCTCTCAAGGCTAAAATCAAGGTGTCGGCTGGACTGCATTGCTATATAGAAGTTTGCCTGGAGAAGGCTTTGCTTCCAAGTTTACCTGTTTACCTGACTGTTGGCGGGAATCATTTTCTTGTGACTATAGCGTTTATGTCAGCTTGTTTTTTTCAAGGCCAGTGTCAGAAAGCCTGTACTGCTTTCAATTCTGACCTCTTTAGCAGGGGGTTCTATCTCATTTACATTTTCATCTGATTAAATCAGACCCACCCGGGATAATGTCGCTTTGGTTTAAGTCAAATCAACAGACTTTGGACCTTCATTACACCTGACAAATTGTATCAGTTTTGCCATATAAGGTAACATAATGAGAGGAGTGGAAGTCCAGCATAGTCATAGATCCTACCCTTATCAAAGGGAGGGGTTATGTAAGATGTGTATGCCTAGGGATGGGGGTCTTTCAGGACATCTTAGAATTCTATTACCATCTTCAGGAATTGCAGCAGTCATTGGATCAACCTTCATGCAAGCAACGAAATATTCCTAGTGGAGATTTGACTATATTGCTAATTGTATTAGCTTGTTTTCATACCACTATAAAGAAATATCCTAGACGGGATAATTCATAAAGAAAAGAGGTTTAATTGACTCACAGTTCCACATGGCTGGAGATACCTCAGGAAACTTACAATCATGGTGGAAGTCCAAGGGGAAGCAAGGCATGTCTTACATGGCAGCAGGAGAGACAGACAAAGAAGGAGAGAAAGTGGGAAGCGTCAGACACTTAGCAAACAGCCAGATATCCTGGGAACTCACTCATTATTACAAGAACAGCATGGGGGAAACCTGCCACATGATCCAGTCACCTCCCACCATGCTCCTTCCTTGACAAGTGGGGATTATAATTCAGATTACAATTGGAGATGTGATTTGGGTGGGACACAGAGCCAAACCATATCACTAATAACTTTTATATCTGCTCTATATTATTAAGAATAACTCTAGTATTAGGAAGGGTTGGCTGGATGCAGTGACTCACTCCTGTAATCCCAGCACTTTGAGAGGCCGTGTTGGGCAGATCACCTGAGGTCAGGAGTTCAAGACCAGACTGGCCAACATGGTGAAACCCCATCTCCACTAAAAATACAAAAATGAGCCAGGCGCAGTGGCACACACCTGAAATTCCAGCTACTCGGGAGGCTAAGGCAGGAGAATCACTTGAACCTGGGAGACAGAGGCTGTAGTGAGCCGAGATCGTGCCACTGCACTCCAGCCTGGTGACAGAGTAAGACTCTGTCTCAAACAAAAAAAAAAAAAAAGAAAGAAAGGGTTAAGAACACACAGTCCAAAAACAACTGCTTCCCGAAAGGTTATATAACACATGTTGGATATGGGTAACATTATCTAGTGGAATTTTATTTTCTGATTGATTTAGGTATGACAAACTCCTATGTGTTGCTAAGCAGCATGTAAACCAGGTATAAACCATTCAAGTGTAAGTCCATGGTCTTCTGGTTTATTATTATGATTATTTAATAGTTCATCCTTTGAAAATTTACAACTAATGAAATAAATATTTGAGTGTTTTTCAGCACAATCAATTTTTTGAGTATCTACTGATGAATTCTCAGCTGTGTTTTCAGAAAGTAAATATGACCCACTGCTTTCAAAATACATTTTAAAATGTAATCATGCCAGCTATAAATATGTGAATTATGATTTTATTCCAATTGTTTTGTAGCTACTTGAGGTTTTCATTATTAGTATGTTCATATTATATTCTTACAGAAATAGGATACAATATTATTGTTTTACTAAGATATTTTAGGAAGCGATTAAGTCATCTTTGAAGCACCAGGGCATAAGGACACATCATTGCAAATGTGAGAGAAAATAAAATTATCTCTGTATTGTTGTGTTTAACTTGTTCTAAAACAAAACTACAAAATTACGTTTTCCTTATATTATTATAACTTGCAAAAATTCACTGACCCAGTAAACAATGATCATCCAAAGATACAGATATGATAGTGCTTATCTGTGAGTTAGTTGTTAAACATTCTTTATTGCGGTAGCAACATCCAGTTCTCCTTTGATGAATGACCCCTCTGTGCTCAGTTGACATGGGACAAATGAAGCAAATCCTGGATTGGGAAGAGCCCCCTACCTGGCTGATAAATGTACTTTTTTCTCTGGCAACTATAATTGATTCCTGAGTGGTCATTTGGTCCAAATGGGTTAGAGAGCAAATGATATTCATCGCTCATATATTTTGGAATAAACTGATGCCCCTAACTCATGGTGGAGATAGGCTAAGTCATGGCCCTCTAAAAGATGCATCCAAGTCCTAACCTCTGGTGCCGTGAATGTACTCTCATTTGGAAATTGTGTCTTTGTAGATGTAATTAGGCTAAGAATCTGGAGAGGAAACCATTCTGCATTTAGGGTAGACACTGAATCCAATAACTGATGTCCTTAGAATGGAGAGTTCGAGTCAAAGATAGAGAAGAGAAGGCTGTTGAGGCTGAGGTGGAAATTGAGGTAATGCATCTACCAACCTAGGACATCCAAGCAAAGAGAGAAGCATGGGACAGATTCTCCCTCAATGCCTGCAACAACAACAACAACAACAACAACAACAACAAAAGCCACACCTTGATTTTGGACCTCTGTTCCACACATTGTGAGAGAATAAATTTCTATCACTTTAAGCCTCTGAGTTTGTGGTAATTTATTATGGTAGGCCTAGGGTAACTAGTACAGACTGCTTTGCTAGTCCATTAGAATGAAAAAAAACAAATTTCTTCTGGCATTTTTTTCTACCAAGTAAAACATTCATGATAAAGAAACTAACGTGAAGGAAGGAAGAGATAGAAGGCGAAAATATTGACTCCTAATATCATGACAACATCTCTGTTTTACAATAGCTGAAGTCAATCTATCTACCCTGGGCTGTATTAAGCCATATTGATTTGGATTTCTTTTACATGCAACCAAGAACCTTGATTAATGAAGATAGAAATGTTTGAACAAGAGTTGTAAAGGTTAGGTGTGATTTGGGAGTGTTTATTGACCAATATCCAATTAGTTACATATAAAAGAAAGTCTAAATTTCATAGGTTCATTGACTTCAATACATTTAAAAATAATTTGTTGCATGATTATATTTATACAACACATTGATATCAGCTAAGCCTTCTAGGGGGGTGATTCTTCTATTCTCCCCCATTAATTCATTAATTCATTCATTCATCCATGTATTTAAGTATGTTAGTTTTTAAACATTTGCTGACTTTCTGACACTGTAAAATACCCCAGGCATATCATATATTTTCTGTCCCAGTCCTAGTATTAACTTTTTTCTGCAAAGAGCTCTGGATCCTTTTACAGGAGAACATTATTAGAAATCAAGGTACTGGTTGCCACTGGGTTATTATTGCTTCTAGGATCTCAGCCGACCGAGCAAGGAAATATATGCATATACTAATGACTGTCTAAATATATGTCTAGAAATTTTAATGAAACCGTCTGTGCTTTTATTAAACTAAATATGAGTTCATATTGATGTCTCCAATAACACATGGATCGTTCTAGTTATTGCTTATCTATAACCTCCCACTGCAATGGTGAAAATCCTGATTCACACAAACCACTTTCATTTACTTTATTCAATTACATTACACACATACAGGAAATTCAGAATTGTGAGCCCATACTTTTGTAGGAAGCAACTTGATCAACTAGAGTACAGTGTTTATGTATAGCTCATTTTGCCTCAGTTTTACAGGCTCTACTCATTGGTAAATTATTTACATTCTTACTGTTCTTCCTGCCTGCTCCATTCAGGTTGGTTCATTCATTTATAATAAGTTTGACTTGGCCGGGAGCAGTGGCTCATGCCTGTAATCCTGTGAGACCGAGGCAGGCGGATCACCTGAGGTTGGGAGTTTGAGACCACCTGACCAACGTGGAGAAACCCTGTCTCTACTGAAAATGCAAAATTAGCCAGGTGTGGTGGCACATGCCTCTAATCCCAGCCACTCAGGAGGCTGAGGCAGGAAAATCGCTTGAACCCGGGAGGCGGAGGTTGTAGTGAGATTGCGCCATTGCACTCCAGCCTGGACAACAAGAGTGAAAGCGAAACTCCATCTCAAAAAAGAAAAAAAAAAAAAAAAGACTCTTTTCTCACATTTTGCATTCAATTTGGGGATCTTGAAAACTTATGAATGAATTTTTTAAAATTTGCATACATTAAGGCACACTCTGTGCCCTAAAGTTGAAAGTGTTTGACAAATGCAGTGTGTTATCTTTCATTTGCACTATCATACAGAATAGTTTCACCGTCTCCCTCCCTGAACCACTGACAACCAACCAGTATCTTTTTTTTTTCTTTGGACTTGGCAGCATTCAACATTAGTCGCAGAGGAGATGTGTATTTTCTGCCCCTTCAGTTCCTTTGTGTTTGTCACAGTGTGAGCATTTCTCTCAACATACAATTAAAGGTTAATATTTCCATATATCGATATTTCCAAAGCAGTCCAAGTCCTTTACCTCGCCATCAAACGAGGTCTATTCTAACCAACGCTGAAGGTAAAGAAATACCAAGACCTCAGAGAGTGGTTTTTAAAGAATTCTTAATGAAACTATTGTGATCAGCAAAGTTGACTCAGTGCTTTATATCTGAATGCCTCACAATATTTGATCCATTCTTCTTCTTGTATTTCTAACTCAGTTTCTCGTATTTTCTCTCAATCTCCTTGGCATATTCCTTCTGTCATTCAACAGTGGACATTCCAAAAGGCCAGTTCCTCTGGTGCTGCTGTTTTCCTCTTTCATTTTATTCCTTGAAACAGATCCATTTTGCCACGGTCAGCTCTCCTCCATATGTGTTTGGCCCTCATGTCTCCTCTGAGTTCTGGTTAAATTATCTTTGGCAATGTATTAGATGTTTCTACTCAGTAATTCACAGATATTATCAACAAAAAAGTCAGTTTTTTTGTTGTTGTTGTATGAAAGTAAACACTCCAGCCTTCCCCCAGCTTCACCAGTCTAATTCTCATCTGGTTCCCACTGTGGGATTGCTATTCCAGTTACGGCCACATTCACATTTCAATGTATTCCTTTTGCGTTGCTCTATAGTTTGTTCACATTTTTTTTTCATTATTCTTCCTAAAATCTTTTGAGTATTTCTTCTTCTGTTTTTCAGATTCTTCTTCAAATTATACATCAGTCTCTTATTCAGGTCTAAATACAGTCAAGTCAGCCATTGCAAATTCCAAGAAGCCATTGATCAGCTTTACCATTATGATTTTTTAACTTTGTCAGCAATCTGGCTATACACTGAGTATTTTTTTTTATTTCACATTTATATTTTGACTAAAATTATTCACTATATAAAATAAAGTTTTTCTTTCCATCATAATTAAAACTGGTGGGTATCTGGTGACATTCTCTAATCCACAAGTAGTTCCCTTTGATGACAACACCCTAACTGTTTTAAACGTTAGACACAATGCATGCACACAAATAGTTTTCCTGTCCTACTTTTTTTTTTTTTTTGAAATATTGCAATTCTGAGCCAGAAAGCAGTCAATTAAGGCAGAGCAGAGATTTTTCTTGACTTCATTTACATGCATAAGATCACTATGTTTACAGTTGGAGTACTATTTGCCCCAAAACATGCTTTTTCCATCCAAGTTACGGTATTATGTTGAGGTAAAACTTCTCTTAGACGCTGGCAACACTTTATTCATTGAGAAAGTCTTTATTAATTTTCATATTTTCTCTGTTTTTATGTCTTTTACTTGCAAAGTGGAGGAGCAAGATACAATTTTAAATAAAAAAATTTGCATAATTGTCAAATTCTCATTCATTTTGATTGGATGCTAATTCAGTCAGGAACTGAGTTTTATTCTTTGTCACCTCAGCATCTAGTTCAATGCCATATACATAATAAATGAAATGTATTTGATAAAGGAACAAATAGCTGTGAAATTTACTTTGAATTTACATTCCATTAAATAATTGTGTTAATTCTCTCAGGCAACATTCATTTTCCTTTTTGCTAAAGACCTTTACTTAGCAAATAATTTAACTGACACAAAATAGTGACTTTTCTGGTGAGAATTTCAGAAATTATGCAGTCAATTGTGGTTATTTGGAGCAAGTTAGTTGTATTTCTAAGGAAGCTGTATAGTACCCACTTTGTTACACATCTTTTCTATCTTATAAATCAATATTTTTTTTTCCAGATTCTGAACCGCTTCGATTGAGGCCATTAGAAAACTAAAATTTCTCAAAATTTTCTGTACTTTAAAAGCAGCTTACAGCTTTTTTTTTTTTTTTTTTTTTTTTTTTTAAATTACAGGTCTCACTCTGTCGCCCAGGCTGGAGTGCAGTGGCGCAATCTTGACTCACTGCAACCTCTGCCTCCCAGGTTCAAGGGATTCTCCTGCCTCTGCCTTCTGAGTAGCTGGGACTATAGGTGTGCTACAGGTGCGTGCCACCACACCCAGCTAATTTTTGTATTTTTAGTTGATTCGGGGTTTCACCATGTTGGCCAGTCTAGTTTCAAAGTCCTGGCCTCAAGTGATTCATCTGCTTCAGGCTCCCAAAGTTTTGGGATTACAGCCATGAGCCACCATGCCTGGCTATAAATAGTTTTCTTGTATAAAATAATTATAAAACTGTTGTTTCAATTATTGTAACTTTTTGTTTGCATTGCATAAAAATTTAAGCAAGATCAGAATGAAATATATATGTATTTTTCAAATTGCTAGAGTTTTTTCAAATGCTTAAACAAAATCCGACCTAGATTTTAGAATAATTATTATGTACAATGTTCCTCTAATTCATTAGAACTATAGAACTTGAAAAAAGAGAATTCTATGTTAAACTGACAAATAAAGGGCTTTCCTTGCAGCTGCATATAAAGTAATTAAAGTTACAGTGTTTTTTAAAAGATAGTTTCAGTTTCAAAAAATGTTGTTAGGCCGGGCGCGGTAGCTCAAGCCTGTAAGGAGCACTTTAGGAGGCCAAGACGGGCGGATCACGAGGTCAGGAGATCGAGACCATCCTGGCTAACCCGGTGAAACTCCGTCTAAACTAGCCGGGCGAGGTGGTGGTCGCCTGTAGTCCCAGCTACTCCGGAGGCTGAGGCAGGAGAAGGCTGAACCCGGGAGGCGGAGCTTGTAGTGAGCTGAGATCCGGCCACTGCACTCCAGCCTGGGCGACAGAGCGAGACTCCGTCTCAAAAAAAAAAAAAAATGTTGTTATCACCCAGTTCCTAAATATCCATTCAGTCATCCAAAATGATTGCCCTTGGTCTTTGCACTTTATTACATATTTAGTTGAAGATGGAGGATAGAATGTTTCCCCAATAGTTTTTAATTCATCATATTATAATTTGCTTTTGATCCATTTTTTTATAAGTGATTAGAAGTAATCTTAGTAAAATATTCCATATATTCCATTTTAGTAAACATTTGATATTTGAAACTTCGCTGTGACAACATGTAATTTAAAGAAACTCATTTACATTATCTAAAACTATTACTCTTCTTAAAATGATAGACTGTGCTTTCAACGTAACTGCTTTTTAGAGGTATCTTCTGAATAACAATTTTTTTCCAGACACTTGCATTCGTGGTTTTGTCTTCCATCTCCATTTCAGTAAACTTATCTATATTTAATAATATTTTAAAGAGTCTGGTTATTTAACGAAAGTGAAAATACCTATTGCCCCATAGATGAAGCATTAGGGGTTTGTTTTTAACAGTGTTATCTGCAGTTTCTATGTGTGTGTGCATGTAGGAAAATTAAGGCTACTCCTTTGCAGTTGTTAGATATTTTCATATGAATGAAAGACATTTTCATGACATTGGTTAAATCATGAAAAGGCTTTTCTTTGGATTCTTCTCATTTCATAGTTTTAAGTTATGCTTACTATTTAGATGGTCTATGTAAAGAATATCAATTATCCATTTAAAAAAAATTTTCATATTCACAGTGAAATAACGATATTCACACAGGTGATTCCAGAACAATCCACAGACCATTCTTGTGTATTTACTAGTTTTTGACAAATACAGTCAACTCTTTGTTTTAAATATGCAATCCTTCTAAGGTAAGTGCAGTGCTGAGCCCATTAAGTGTTTTCATATTTATTTTTTGACTGGAACTTTGAGATTTACGATAGGAAAGGATTCAAGTTCCTTATGAAATCTTTGGGAATAATACAGAAGAGTAACTCTTCGTATTTTTTTTTAATTTTCAAATATTATTGCAATGAAATAGAGAGAACTTCCACTTCTAAAAAGGATGTCAGACAGCTATAGCCCACCAATATTTCTACAGTATCAATTAAAATAAACTGGACAAATTAGAACTACAGAACTATACAGAGCTCTATAGAACTATAGTTACGGAACTTACAGTTATAGTCCTGCTGTCTTTATTAACAACATTTAAATTTTCTAGTAGAATTCAGTAACTCTGTTGTTAGAAAATTTCAATGTGAATGTTTCTGAAATTCCTCCTTGAATAATAAACAGTTGAAAAGCATGCACTGGGTTTATAAGCCACTTGTATCTCTTTCATCACTTTATAGTCTTTGAGGCCTAGAATATTTTACACACAATTAGTAGTGAATAAATCTTTATGAAACTAATTAATTAAATATAATTAATTCTGGGTGATTTGATATAATTAAATGATGACAAATACAGAATAATTGCTTTGAAGATAATTGAGACAGTTAAAAATAAATTTGAAATAAAAGGCACTGATAACGTACCATGGAGATTTAAGTAAAGTTCAAGAGAAGCAGACTAACAACTTGTCCACGCATTAAAATGAAGAGAGGCTGTTAGCCAGAATTTCAAATCATGCAGGGGGTTTTGTCAACTGTAACTTATCTCTTTTTATGGACTGATGTCGTGATCTAAGGAACAGGTAAAATTTGGAACAACAGACATAATTTCAAGAGAAACAGTTTCAAAAGAAGTCCAACCTTTGGCCTCACATGTGGAATTTTATACCTTAGCTCCTTGTACTTTACGGTACAGTTCCTCTCTGTTGGAATTTCAACAGCCAAGGCAACTTGAACCAAAGTTTACTGGACTCTCCCTAAATATTGTAACCTAGTTTCTTAGCAGTAGAATTATATAAAAGTAAAACAAACAAATACTGGCAAGAATTTGTGACTAGTATTAGTAATGTTAATGTAGGAAAAAAACATAAAACTGTTTTTGAAAAGCCAATATGCTACATAAAATTATATGTACTGTACCTCAAGGGTGATGTTTGAAATACCCAGCTGTGATAATTTTGTCAATATGTAAAGTAATTAACTACAACTGTAAACTGAAGCATCTATTTTAGTAGTGTTAATGATATTTGTAATTCTTCCTAAAGTGTCATGCCAGGACTAACAAGTACTTCATAAAATGCATACTCTACTTCTCATTTCCTGCTGCTTGGCAAAGAAATCATACTGCATCCAAAAGAAGTACTGTAGGGAATCTTTTAGGATTGAATTTTCATGCTAAAGAGTATGAAGACAAAACACTGGCCCTTCCTCTATTTAAAATTCAAGTCATTTTAATATAAAGCATTAGGACTGCATCTGAGATCAGAGATTTTCTAAGTGATAACATTTAATTTGAAATAATTTATAGTAAAGTATTATCAATCCATTAGACTTTGGAAGCAAAGCCTTAAGTCTTGGACATAATTCACCAAATACTGGAATGAGGAGGGATTTAAACAAGGACAATATATAATTCTGCTTATAATTCTAGACTAAATAGATGAAGCACAGCTGGACTTAGGACCAAACTCTCACTAAATATTGGGAAACATAGGAAACCTTTGGCTAATCTCCAGGTGGCACAGTAAATTTGCTTTGTTGCCCACTAAATGTATCTTCAACCAGCATCTAGATTCTTCATATGAACAGAACTTTTCAAATGTCCTTGAGAAGTCACCAAGTACTAGAATAAATCTTTGCCTAGACTCTGATTGTTTTGTAAATGAAATTTTGCTTTTCTCTTAAGATAATTCTAGGCTCCAAAGCCTCTACCTTAAACTGGTATATTTGCAAACAAATCTCTATGAACTGATGTTATACTATGCAAGGGTACAGCATACTGTACTACCCTATACTATACTAAACATGCTAAACTTACTGAACTATACTATAAAGACATCACCATCTTCTGGAAATATTTATTGCTTTCACATAAATCCCAGCTCATCTGTCTTGCCACTACAAATTCATATAATTTCTGGGCCATGAAAAATTTCTTTTCTAATTTGACTTTATTATAACTTTACTAATGGGATCATTTTTATTATTTACAAAGGAAGATATTTTAAACTTTTCCTCCTTATATACTACAATAGATCACTATTCTCAGTCTGAATGAAGGTTTTGATAAAATACTTAAAACAGTTCGTTAGTCATAACAATAGAAAGTTGGTTCTGTCTGAAACAAGAAACAAAAATGTTCTTTGCATTGTTTGCAAAAGAATTACATAAACGATCATCTGAAATGCTAATAAATCATGTAAAAATAATAGATGGTGTAAAGTTTTCAAAAACAAAGAATACTCTCTATTACCTTATGGGGGGAAACCCTTCCTGCCTGAAAAAATAAGTGCTAAAATTGTAATTGTAAGTGGATTGAGGAGACTTTTTGTTAAACAGAGAATTAATACCTAATTCAGTTTCAGTCCATGAGTTTTGTGTGTTCTGTAAAAGATTTTTTTATTTTAGAAGGCCTCTAATTTTTTTTTTTTGGTTTCTGACAATGAAATGTTA
This sequence comes from Theropithecus gelada, assembly GCF_003255815.1. Classification (NCBI taxonomy): domain Eukaryota; kingdom Metazoa; phylum Chordata; class Mammalia; order Primates; family Cercopithecidae; genus Theropithecus; species Theropithecus gelada. The sequence goes on from NC_037686.1 coordinate 60,919,081, forward strand.
AGTCTCCCCTATATCAAAACATCTTATGCAAAATATGACACATCATCTTCTGAAGTGGAAATTCGTGTAAATTTACATTTTAGTAAGGATCATGACTCATTCAACATACTTTTGTCACCTGATGCTTTAAAATGGTTGCTGGAAGCACTGTTGAAAAATAGGCAGCTCTGATTAATTAAACCTATGAAAAGATTAATAATATCTCTAAAGGTACCACTAAAAGGGTCTTTTTCCATTATTTTAACTTTCTCATTTAAGATATAACCAGGCTGGGCAAGGTGGCTCACGCCTGTAACCTCAGTCTTTTTTTTTTTTTATTTTTTTTTTGAGACAGACTCTCCCTCTGTCACCAGACTGGAGTGCAGTGGCGCAATCTCGGCTCACTGCAACCTCTGCCTCCCAGGTTCAAGTGACTCTCTTGCCTCAGCCTCCCAAATAGCTGGGACTACAGGTGCCCACCAGCACACCTGGCAAATGTTTTTGTATTTACCTCCTGTAAAAATATGAACTTTTTTTTAGGTTCATATACTTTATGTTAGGCTGCTGGTTATTTTCTTGTATTTGATAACTTCTTTAAATGTTTTTCACAAAAATAAGCTATTGTATGCCATACATTTTGTTTAAAATTTTTCTAGTTTTCTTTTTGCTCTTTGAAATTGCTTCTCATACATATATTTTTTATCATGACTTTAAAATTTTTTCCCATCATCAGTTATAATTTATTGATTTATCCTGCTTATTGTATTATGCTTACAAAGCTTATAAATATTTTCTTACTGAAATAATCTTTTAAATTTACTTTCATCAGACAGATCTATTTTGTTTGGCCGTTTATTTTTATCTGTAGAACCAGGTATGGACATATATGTATTTTTCCCAGGTATGGACATATATGCATTTTTCCCAGGTATGGACATATATGCATTTTTCCCCATGTGGCTATGTAGTATTCTTGATTGTACCTAGTACACATTTTTTATAATCCATGTTTCCTTTAATAATTTGAAATTCTATATATATATTTGTCTATTTCTTGACTTTCTCTCTGCTTCTGCTGAAATGTCTATGTACAATATATCATTTGAATTACTATAGTTTTATAGTTTATTAGACATCACAGATAAAGCATACTGATATGTATTACTTAGATTTTCCAAAAATCTTCTGATATTTTTAATTTTTTTGCATTTTCTATCTGAACCTTAAGAGAGCGTGCAGCATTTCAAAGGAAAATCAGATGTTTTTTTATAGAAGCCATAATAAATTCGTAAATGGATATTTGATATTTTTATAATTTTGATACATTTCAACACTATTGTTATAATATTGACACTTACTATTGAATAACAGATACCTTATTTTTCTTATTAATATTTTAAATATTTTCTTAAAGTGATTCTCCATATTTCTTTATAAGAAACATTACTGAAGCAGAGACTGAGTAAAATAGGTATCACAGCTTCCCAACATCTTCCTCCTCCATCTCTTCCTCCCGCTTCTCCTCCTTTTCCTCCTCCACTTCCTTCACCTCCTCCCATTTGGTGAATCCACATGGAAATCAGACATTAAGGCTTGGAGAAAAGCAGGGTAGAAAACGATAGACAATTAGTCTAAAGAATCAAATGAGAAAAACGTAACTATCATTTAAAAGAGAAAGGGGTTTTGCTTTTTACAATGATCAGTTTATTTCCATTTCAGTTTAGATTTTATTCGTAGCAGTTTCCATGGACCATGCCCACCACTGTCATCTCAAAGAATTTTTATCCCATTTGCTACTTCAAATATATTACATATTGATTCTTCACTGTGTCAAATTTTTTTTTTCACTTGAACTTTGTAGATTTATCTTGTTCCTTTACAACAGCATTTTTTTTTAATATGTATCAACCAATTTTGATTGTTTTTTTTTCCAAAATGTCATATCTTCATTGTCAGTAGATTGGTAGGTCATGCTCTTTTTATGCAGAATTATTTCCTTAATATTTACTTCAAAATGATAGGATTTTCTCTTGGGCTCTGTTTTGATGAACACAGTAAGGGAAATTATCCAAAGCAATGCTGTCGATTGTCAGGAAGACCCCTAATGCACAGTGTAACTCATGAGGTGCATCGCAGTTGCAATTTGTTTGGAGGTTTTCCTTGTTTCTTTTTATTTTCAATAAATAGGAAATGCTGATCTCTGCAGTGCTTCTTATTCACTCAATAGCTTCCCATCCTGCACAGGGTTCCAAGGGTGGTATGCCTGAAATTTCTTCACCCACTTCCCCACAGCCTACCTTTCTCATTATTCTTCAATGTCAGAGGGCTTTCATCAGGCCCACGCATTACTTTTGCACCTTAATGTTATAGCTCTAAATAAACTAATTAGTTTTTTTTTTCCACAATCTTAGAGAAATCTCTGCTCTGCTGGTTCTGTCTATGTGCAGAATAAGCAGGCATGTTCTTGTGTTCTACCTCAAAAACTTCTATCATTTTTTTTAAAAAAAAGATAGATATGGCATGATTTTTACAGTTACATCAGTATTCTAATATTGTCAAGGATGGTGGATGTTATACTTTCCAGTTTTCCTTATTGTTTTCAATTTTTTTCACAATGGAAAAACAGGTAAAAGTGATTTATACTTCACCATTTTATATTTCAGTGTTATGCACTTCCAGGTTTGCATGTGCATGAGTGTGTGTGTGTGTGTGTGTGTGTGTGCGTGTGCGCATGATTATTTTGCTGTTTGACTAGTTTTAACATGTGATGCTTGCGATTTATTTTTTAGTTTTAATTTTCTAGTCTGATCTTGAAATTAGTAGGAGTCAAGTAGGTAACTTTAGGTTTTCCAGTGAAAAATAAGCAAAATCAAATAAGCTATATACTCTCATATATTTGTAAAATGTACATAATTACCCCATCTATAGTATTAATCAGCTGCTTGAAGTTGGACGAGGTGGGCAGATAATGTGTTGTTTTGGCTCGTAGGTTTCTGGATCAGAAGCAGCTATATTTCAACCTCACTGAAATAATGAGATCCTGGACTTTGAGTCTGATGATTTGATGGAATGATGATTTGGGGGAGTCTTCATAGGTGGTAAGTGCACTTTTAATTTGTGTAACACTTGAAGAATTCTGACTGAAAGGGCAGAATTTGGGAGATTGCATAGTTTTGGTAGATTGCATTTTTTTTCACCCTAGACCGAATATTTTTTTCTCTTACAATTTGCGGTCCTCTATTATATTTGCAACATAAAATCTAGTGGAGCTAGAGTGTATTTCCTCATCACATTAATCCTGGGCTTGGCCATGTGACTTTGTTGACTAATGCCAGGTGAATACAATGACAGATGTCACTTACTAGCTTAGGTCTCTGATAGGTAATAAGTAAAAGCACTTTCTCGTGCTTCTGTTGTCGCTATGGGAAAAATGTGTCCCAAATATCCCAATGGTACCAGAATATTAAGGGGTGTAAGGAGACAAGTTATGGCAGTTTACCAGGATATCTGGAGCACAGCTGATCAGCTGACCACCATTGAGAGCAAGTGATACATGACTGTTGTTGCATACAACTGAGTTTTGGGTGTTTTTTTTGTTTTTTTGTTTTAAATATAGTATTATTGTGGCAGTAACTGACTGGAAATAGATTAACTTAATATCCGTATGGAAAAGGAGTTATCATGATTTTACCCCACACTATATACAATAAACAATTACAAATAAAATGTAATACAATTTTGGAAGGAATTATAGGAGATTATGTACTTGGAATAGGCAATGCATGGCCATCAAATACATGCACAAGAATTTTCATAGCAGCAATGTTTATATGAGTCAAAACTAGAAATTACCCAAATGCACATTAAGAGTGGGATCCATATCATTTTCCTGAAAGTATATTTACCTCTTCAGTAATGTATTATTTAAGCTTACTGTCAAAAGACATCTAAAATTAAATTTATTTTGTGTAAAGTGGTTCAATCTAAAAAGTGCAAAACCAGTAGGATGCATAAATAAATAATTTGCTATCTATCCATTTACAATGTATAGACCCATTTAAAATACAATTTAGCATGTGGGTAATGAGAATTAATGGATGGCATACAACTACATGTAACAGTGTAGATGATTTAATGCACAATTTTTTTTATTCACTATGCTTCTATCTAAATAAAATTCAGAAGCCAATAACATAATCTACAGTGTTAGAGGTTAGAATGTTGTGTGGCCTTCATGGAAATCAGTGATGAAAGATGGCATCAGAAAGCTTTTTCACATGCTGGTAATGATCTCTTTCTTGATATGATGAATACTGATAATATGTGTAGGTTTCATTAAGCTTTATACTTAAGATTCAGTCATGTATTTGGATGTGTACAATACTTCAGTAAAAATATTCTATAAGTTTATGGGAAAAAATTAATGAAAGAGCCACAAATCAAATCATATGTAAGACAAGTAAAATCTAATGTCATTACCTCAAAAATTGTTAATGTTAATTCTTATCAAATTTATAATATTTATTGTTCCATTTTTAAATATGTACACATGTTTTTAACTGAGGTGGAAAATGAGGTCTTCTAATTTCTATATTTTTCATAGCTAATAAATCCAGGTAATTGTCATATACTACATAATTTTGATTTTATATTTCTCATTAGATTTTATGCCACAAATTGTGAATTTTAGGCATAGGCTGTTAAGGAAACATTTCTGGGCTAGGCGCGGTGGCTGAAGCCTGTAATTCCAGCCCTTTGGGAGGCCAAGGTGGGCAGATCACTTGAGGTCAGGAGTTCGAGACCAGCCTGACCAACATGGTGAAACCCCCTCTCTACTAAAAATACAAAAATTAGCTGGGCATAGTGGCTGATGCCTGTAATCCCAGCTACTAGGGAAGCTGAGGCAGGAGAATGACTTGAACCTGGAGACAGAGGTTGCAATGAGCCGAGATCGTGCCATTGCACTCCAGCCTGGGCAACAAGAGTGAAACTCCATCTCAAAACAAACAAACCCAAACAAACAAGCATTTTTGTTCATCCATCAGATTATTGAATGGTTCACAATAATGTTAGCTATAGGTTTTATATAATTACAAGTATATATTGTGTTAGAGCAATGCTGTATATGGGTAATAACAATGATCCAAAAGATGAAAGACAATTAGCATAACTGCTTCTGAGTAAAACTTTCTCATGACTAATTTCAGGAATGTGAGGTTCAAATATGTACACTTTAATGTTGTATTCTTATAAATCACTATCTACAATGCAGCCTTCGAAAAACTACACTTGAAATTCTACCAGGTTAGACTTTTAATGACAGAATTTTAACAAAATAAAATATTTATGTTTTGAAGCATAAGTAGTGAAAGCTGGCCGGGCGCGGTGGCTCAAGCCTGTAATCCCAGCACTTTGGGAGGCCGAGACGGGCGGATCACGAGGTCAGGAGATCGAGACCATCCTGGCTAACAAGGTGAAACCCCGTCTCTACTAAAAACTACAAAAATCTAGCCGGGCGAGGTGGCGGGCGCCTGTAGTCCCAGCTACTCGGGAGGCTGAGGCAGGAGAATGGCGTGAACCCGGGAGGCGGAGCTTGCAGTGAGCTGAGATCCGGCCACTGCACTCCAGCCTGGGCAACAGAGCAAGACTCCGTCTCAAAAAAAAAAAAAAAAAAAGTAGTGAAAGCTACTTTAAGAAACCCCACATTTTGGAAACATTTATTTTTTCCATCTTGTGATTTCTTTGTTTTGTTTTGTTATCAGTTGGTTGGAAATGGTGGTGGTTGTTGTCTAATTGTGACACCATTTGTTATCTCAAATGATAGTACAGAAAGAATACTTTTCAGTCTTGTAAAACTTTCTTTACTCAAAAATTCAAATGGATTTAAGTTTACATTTGCTTTATGTACTAATTCACTCAATCGAAATATATAGTTAGCCCATGCTATGTGCCAGGCCCTGTTCTAGGGTTTGAGCATGTAGCTTTGAATATAAATGATCAAGATCTCTGCCCTTCTGTAAATTCCGTTCCATTCTAATGGAGCAGGGTGCAGAAAAATAAATAAATGAAATATATTTCAGGTGGCCATAGTCACAGAAAGAGAAATGTATTAGAAAAGGGCAGAGGAGATGTGCTTTTGAAAAGTGGACTTTATCTGGAATGGGCACGTCTGTTGAGGTGACATTTGAAGAAGGCCATGAAAGAGTCAGCTGTGTAGATACCTGGAGGGGACATTTTTGTCACAAAAAGGCCAAGACAAAACCCTTTTGGTGGTTTTGAGGAACAGCAACAGGGTCAGCATGACAAGAGCTGGGTAGAAAATCTTGGTGAAATGTATTATCGGCAAGGCAGTGGAGAAGGAGCCTATCATGCAAGGCTTGTAGACCAATGTGTTGTACTTGGACTTTCTGCTCAAAAATCTAAAAAGGACTTAGAGATTTCCAATCACTATATTGATAACATGAATCTTATACTCATAACAAGTCAAAGTTTGGAGCAGAGAAAAATAGAGATTAGAAATCTCTAAGTCTGATCAATATGTCAGACTTCTCCAATATCCATATTAATGACCCATTGAGATCTATACCTAGCCAGATGACTTTCATTTAAAGGAAGGTAAATATATCATGGAGCTTTCCTGTTTATAATATTTATTAACAACAGGATTTTGTGTTCATATATATATATACACACACACATATATATATATAGCATGTGTTTATGTGTGCCCCTCAGCAGGCTTTTTATTGTTTCTAATGAGATAGAAGGAAAAACCCTGTCAGAACTAATAATCCTGTAGTGGAAGGCCCTAAAATGAGGATGACATAGGGCTACATGAGAGTAGAGACTTACAAAGTATTGTTCCTCTTGTTTTTGCCAAAATGTCTGTTACATAAAATCTCTCTAACTGCTTTTTACTGGGGCAGCAGCATTTCTGTTGTTAGATTTAACAACAGAAGGCTTTTCAAGCATATTCATTGTGACTTTCTTCAATTATAACAGGAAATGCAATTGTAAAATGAAGAGCAGAAATGAACCAATGTATTCATTTACTTTCACTTTTTTCTAGTCCATCTAAAACAGGAGAAACTGAATAATATTGGATTTTGTGTGTTATGAAAAAATGAAGCAAGTCAAAATACAGTAGTTTCTTAACCAAGAAGATTTTATGACTTTAAAGAAAGCTGAAATTATACATGAAATCTTCCTGATATTTTGGGCAAGGGGTCACACTGTAATCTGAAAATATCCAAATAATTAAAATCAGAGCTATTCATGATGTAAGTGGGTCAAATTAGGTAAGATTATTGAAGAAAATGAGGTAATTAGTCCCCAGAAGGTTCCAATCAGTAGGAAATGCTGACAAGTGTAAAGAAAGAATGAACCAAAAATTGCATGCTTCAGAGGGTTTTTAAATGACACAGGACTTTCCGTGAGCCCTATTATTTTCCCCGATGATGTTTGTTGATTTCAGTGGAAGTTATAAATTCTGTGACTATTCATTTGTTTTCTCTCATATTCTTCATCATTTCTGTGCAAGATGAAAACTGGGAACGGGCTACTGCGGATGTTTATGATTCTTGTCCCCTTGTGACTCTCCTTGGTGATTGAGCAATTCTGTTGGCTTGCTGCTTAAATTGTTCTTCCTTCTCCTTCACTTTTGCCTGGGAGTTACGGTTTTGCCCAGAACAGGGAAACAGAATTAGGAGACAGAAAAAAAGAAACCATCCTTGGTAACAGGAAAATATCTGCATTGGAACACAAGAATCAGTTATACAATGTATACAGCTAGAACTAAAAAGTCCCTTCCCTCTTACTTTAGGAAAAGCACATCCATATCTAAATGGAGTGCTCCAAATGCACTAAAGGGAATTGTGAAATTTGTATAAAAAACAATTAACCAAATTATGTCAGATCACTCTGTTATTCCTGCTGTCATTTATTAGAAAACTTATAAAGCTTTAATTTAATAATTTGGCAATCATTTATTATCTGATTCCTTCATTTTCATTTTAACTCATTTTACTGATGAATAATTGATGCATAACAAAACATATATCTTTAAAGTGTACAACTTTGTAATTTTTACATATGTATATACCCAAGAAACCATCAGCACAATCAAGATCATAAAGTTTTTCATTAATGCCAAAAGTTTCCTAATGCCTCTTTGCAATCACTCCCTGATACCTGGAACCTATCCATAAGGAACCACTGATACACTTTCTGTAGCTACACAGTGGTTTATATTTTGTAGAATTTTACATATATGGAATCAGAGACTACAATCTTCTTGGCCTGACTTCTTTCACTGAGCAAAATTACTTTGAGGTTTATCCATATTGTTGCTTGTATCAATCATTCATTTTGCCTTTTTTTCCACAAAGCACATTTATTCTTTATTAATGGGAAATTATTCAGGATGTTATCTGTATATGGAATGAAATAATCATGAATCATACATGTTTTCAAAACCTAACTAGAATGAGATTGTATAAATCTGCCAGATTTTTTATTCAGTCATTGGTTGATAGAATTTCAGGCTGATTTCATCCCTGTACTATAACAAATAAAGTTGCCAATAAGATTCCTTGACATGTCATTGTATGGACATGCGTTCATTTTCTTGGATGCATATTGACGGGAATAATTTCTGAATCACAGGCCAGATGATCCTTCTTTTTTAAGAAACTGGAAAATGCTTTACAACGTGGTAAACCAATTGACCTTTCTGTCCTCTACGCAGAAAACTTGCAATTTTTCCATGTCTCTTGTATCACTTGGCATGGTTCAACAAGCTTTATACTTTCAGTCTATCTAATAGGTGTGTAGTGATATTGTGATTTTAACTTGTATATCTTTAATAAGTATTGATGTGGATATCTTTCTATATTCTTATTTGCTACCTACATATCTATTTGAGGGGTGTTTCTGCTCAAATATCATGCTCATTTTTAACTGTTTAGCTATTATTTTTAAATTTTGAGAATTTTGTATATATTTTAGATCCAACTTCTTTATTAGATATATAATTCACAAATATTTTTCCAGTATGTGGCTGGTATTTTCATTCTTAGTTTCTTTTGAAGAGCAGAAGTTTTAAGTGTATTGATTTCTTCTTTTATGGATAATGTTCTTTGTAATATCTGAGAAATCTTGGCCTAATTCAAAACTGTATTTTCTTATTAAGGATTTAAATATTTATGTTTTACATTGAGGTTTATCATACATATTGAGGCTTTTTTTTTTTTTTTTTGTATGTGATAATAAGTTTAACCAGTGCAGCCCATATTCTAGAATTAGTTTTGCCTCACTCTTGAGGAAATACGCTTTTTAAAACTCTACCTTATGCCCTTGATTTGTAAGGTTTTCTACTTTGGCTGGTAGCAAGATCTCCAGCAGTTTTCTTCTCTGCCCCTTTAGGGTGGATCTTCTGCCAGCCTCAGTTATTTTCCTTCTATGCATGTTCTGATCAGAATAAGATGTAAGGAAGACTCTGCAGATTTAGGGAGTGCTGTCTCTGCACCCCTCTCCTCTCTAGTACTCTGTCCTCCGCTATCTAGCTGCCTTTACTTCAGATGCTAACTTTGTGTACTTCATTCAAAGGGAACCCACGTAATGCTTGGATTCCCTCGCTGATTTTGTTTTTGAAACTCTTTCCAGGTACTCCAGTTGAGGCAGTTGGAGGATTCACTTTGTTTGTTTCTCCTCTATAAATATCTGTCCTACAATGTCTGATGTCTGGTCTCCCCCAAAACAAAAATTGTTTTATACATTTTGTCAAGTTTAAAAATTTTTTTAAAAAATGAAAGTAATTCCAAATCTTTTATTCTAACCTAACAGAAAGCCAAGGTAAGGTCCTTAATTGAAATTGTATTTTTTTTTTTCATTTAAAAGAACTAATTTGCTGATATTTTTGTTTTGTGGCATCTTGCTTTGATTTAACGTATTCAATGTTTTATTTTACTTCTCTAAGTAGCATTTTATTGGAAGGTTTTCTTCTGCCTGATCCATAGTCTCTATTTTCTAAAGATTTCTTTTCTTTATTTGTGAAGGCTTTTTATTTTTACCTTGTCTTATATTCAAGGCTTTTCTTCCATAACTTGTAATTCATAGCTTTCCAAGTAAAATTTAACATTTGGCATTGAGATATTGAACTTTGGGGCCTTGTCTACTAGTTGGATTTAATAAAGAATGAGGAGACATTGAACCAGTATTTCCTTATCTCATAACACAATAGTTATTATTATTTTATTTTATATTCGAGTATTTTCTCTATAATTTTTTTCTGTTTTTCAACTGAAGTATTTTCTCTACATAATTTCTTCACAAATTAATCCATATTATTGTCTGTGGGATCTGCATATCTAGCTGTATTATTCTGGAGGCTGAGAAGCTCACAGTCAAGAAATTGGAAGTTTCCATAGTTGGCAAAGGCCGATTCTTGGTTCAAAGAAAAGGACTTTGTCACTGTGTCCTCACGTGGTGGAAAGAGCAAGGGACCTCTCTGGGGCCTTGCTGACAAGGACAATAATTCCATTCATGAAGGATCTGCCCTCATGATCTGATCACCTGTTAAGGCCCCACTTATTGGGATTAGCTTTCAATATATTTGGGAATATATTGAATTTGGGAAGGCACACCATTCAGACCACAGGAGTACCTAACTGGCCAATTGCTCTTGATTTACACCTACCCCCAGTCCCCATATACTCAGCTCTGACCCTCATGTGTGTCTTCTCCAGCACTGTGTATTCCAAATACGTAGTCTTTATGGATTGATTCTGTTTAAAGACTGATCTCTTGTCTTGTGACTAGCTCTACCTTTAATGTCCTCCTTGTGGCTCTGCTACCACACACTGATATCATGGTAAGCTTCTCAACTTTTACCTTTGAAACATAATAGAGTGATGACTCCTCTTTTTTTTCTCTGTCCCTGTTGATAAACACATTTTTAATAAATATAGCAATTTTAGAGGGACTAGGGGAACAAGAAGATATAAATGACTATAAATGTCCAAATTGCTCTTTAACTACCTATTTCTTACATGAGTTAAATCGACTGCAAATGTTAGCATGTCTTTCCCACAGGACAAAGCTTATTCTGGTCTTTCACTTTGTATTCTCGACTCTGTGTGATAAAAACCAGGAGAGAAAGAAAATTGAAATATGTATCTAGTTATTTAATTCCAGTCTTGGTAACGTTTGTGGGTGGTAGATCATCTGCAAAATCTTTTCTCACAGATAATCTGTAAGCTCTAAACTTTTGACTGAACACTTATCTTTCATGAATAAAAGCAGCTACTTGTTAAACTATGACAATGTGTATTATTTGGGCTTTTTAAGGAGGGATACATTTGTTTGCTTATTTTTTGCTGTTGTTTTTCTTTTTTTAAAATTGACAAAAATTATATGTGTTTATGGTGTATTACATGAGATTTCACTTAATAACAATATGCTGTCTACTTGAAAAATGCTAAGAGAGTACATTGTAAGTGTTCCCACGACAAAGATAAGCATATGAGTTAATTCATATGTTAATTAGCTTGATTTAGTCATCTCACAAAGTATACCTATATCACAACATCGTGCTGTTTTTTTCCTGATTTCCACTCAAACTTTAAATATAATAAGTTTGGGCCTACATTGATTCTATGTTTATTAAGACAACCATCTGCGAAATCATTTCCTTTGCCCATGATCACATAAAAGTCAGAGTAATTGCAATTTGATTTTGCAATTGCTGGTTGGTTGAGTTAGTTTCCCTGACAGCAAAGAAAGACTCTTTGATTAGTAGACTGAAAAAAAGCTGCTCATCTCAAAAATGTACCACACTAGTAATCTTCCTGAATAATACATCCTTGGCTTACCTCTTTCGATTCTGACTACCAAGGCTTATGATTTTTTTTTTTTTAAATCAGACAACTGATTGAATAATAAAAAAGTTCTAGAACACTATTATGCAACTAATGAAACAGCCCAATTATCATCTAATAACCTTAATAGATATTTCATGTTGAATGTATTTATGCAGGTTAAAAGAGGTTTTCTTTATTGAGTTATTGGAGGGCTTTATAAAGTATGGAACTGAAGGGGAACAGTGGAGTGATACAATCAGACTGCATGTAGTCAATAAAGGCAGCTATAGTACTGTTCTTCCAAAGTATAATAAAGAGAATTTATTTGCATTTTATAAAGTTTTTTTTTGGAAAGAGCCTTACAATTTGATTGACATTTGTACAACTTATATGAATGTACTTAATTCTTACCAAATACATATGCATAATTGACACTGTGCATATCAAATTTGATCATTGTAATGTCTCAACTAAAGAGGAATAATGCATTGAAAATATCCATGTCAATATTACAACAGGTTTCCTTCAAACTTAAATTAGTACGCTCACCTAATCTAGAAACATATTAAAAAACTGCACAATGAATCTGAATAAGCATTTACAATTTAATAGCTTAATCTTACCTTTTGAAGCTGGTTATTTCTTGGATAAAGAAGGGCATTAGTCTACAACAGGCAGAGGCACTTTTAATGTAATGCTCATTTGCTTTAAGGTGTTCATTAAATTTGCCAAATACTCAGTAGTTCTCATAAGGATACTTTTAGCTCATAGATATAATACTTGTTTGTTGTTCATGAGAAACTACAGAAAAAAACATAGTTACGCATGGACTTGAATTGTTGTGATACATAGCTACTGTGGTATTATATGAGAGCGTGTGTTTTCATATGAAACTGATCACTGCATATATATAAAATATTATGTGTTTCTAAATAATTGTTTCCTTTAGTTTTAAATCTTCTAAAACACCATTTTCACTATGTGAGATATTTATTACCCAAAACTAATAAAACATGAAAATGCTCTTTTTAATAAAAATGTTTTTATAAAATCTCAAATCTCACTATGTTCTAAGACATGATTTTGCAAGACGTATCAATCTATTTTCACATTCTTTAGAATAGTTCAGATGATCTAAACCTTTTATATGTGCAGATCTAAATAGATCTCTACTCAAATAAATTTATATCCAATCATAAAGGGTATATGTTCCAAATATTTAAATCAGGCTAGAAAAATTTTCCCGATAACACTAAATTGATTTTTAATATAAAATAGAATAACCGCTGATAAATCAATCATATTAAAAAACCAGTTAGATATTTTACATTATATTTTAACAAATCTGATATTAACAAGATTTTTCCAATTCAAAAAATGTAAGATTTTTAATTTTTTAAACTCTTCCTTAAAGAAACTGATTTCATATTTCCTATGCCCTTTAGTGGTTTGATTCAATTTTTTAGCTATTGATTTTCTATATTTTACTAAAACTTTCACTGAGTTCACTAATCACTTATCTAAGCCATTTATCTATTCATTCATTCACTTGAAGAGCAACGCTGTATAATCCCTACCAGGGGAAAGGGACTGCTCTATGTATTATTGGCAAAAATTTGCATAATCAAATATTGATCTTGACACATTATCTTTAATCATGGAAGAGAATCAGTCATGTATATAACTGAAGACATTAAAAATTAAAAGGCGAGACTTAAATCCAAGAAATCTATATCTTCTATATCTCACAATACATCACAATATTTGTCACTAAACTAAAAGCGATGGTTGATGGAACTGGAGAGGAGGGTGGGAATGCTTTAAGCTAAATTCAGAAAGCCTAGAGAAGACAGAGAACATTTTAGATGAACTTTTAAAAAACTATATATATATATATATATATATAAAATATAAATGTATAAATGTGTATGTATAAATACATACACCTACCATGCCCTATATATATATATGGGTTTGTATAATCAGAACCAAAGAAATAGTATGCCTCTGTTAAAGGGGTGATGCTTATTGTTCACTTTTCTAAACCCATGAGTAGTAACTCTTGTGATTGAGGGAAAAGGCTGTTTGAGGAATGAAATTTTATTTGTTTAAAAAAACTAAAGGGATAAGAAGTACAAACATTTCTCTAACCACGGTGCATTATAACTTTATCCTGTTCTTGTTCTAAATCACATGGAATCTTAAAATTATTCTGATTTACCCTGTTGGGTAAACAGGAGTCACTAAAAAGAGAGGGGAAGTGAGTTTCAGTCATGCAAGATGACAAAGGTCTAGTGATCTGCTATATACTAATGTACATTTAGTAGGCAGCATTGTAATGTGCACTAAAATTTAAAACTGAACTCACAGAGATAGATCATAGAATGATGGCTATTAGAGGCTGGGAAAGGGAGAGGGTTGGGGAGAGTAAGTATGGGTAGTGAGTACAAAAATATAGTTAGAATGAATAAGATCTAGTGTTTGATGGAACGACAGGGTGAATACAGTCAATAATAACTTATTGTACATTTTAAAATGACTAAAAGAATATAATTGGATTGTTTATAACACAAAGAAAGAATAAGTGCTTGAAGTGACAGACACCCCATTTAGCTTGATGTGATTATTACACATTGTATGCCTGTGTCAAAATAGTTCATGTACCCCATAAATTCATACACCTACTATGTACTCATAAAATACAAAACACAATAAATTGTTAACCAGGCATATATCATGTTACGTGTCTTTACCACAATAGAAAAGTCATTTTACCCACAATTGTAACTCTTGTCCTAAAAACAAACAAACAAAAAGCCCAGAAGGTCAAAGGCAGTAGGTTTCCTCTCCAGGTTTGCAAAGATGACAGGATAGTAGCTAAACATTTACCGATAATGAGATAAGAAGAAAAAATTTAAATCTGTTGCATTCGGAGAATATCAATGAGATTTGCAGAAGATTTAGCAGGATTTTCTACTCTGCCCCTTCCTTTATGTCTGCCTTTTCTCCGAAAATCTTACTTGTCTTCATATAAGTTTTTACATTTCAGTAAATACAACTCCATTTTAAATGCACTTCAGAAAAATAAAAATAAAATCATTGAAGACTACTTCTAAAATATACCCGTCATCAAACCATTTTTCATCTTCTTCAAACTACTATGCTTAAATACATAATCAAAATCTCTTACTTGGATTATTGTCATGGGCTCTTAACAGATTAGCCACTTTCTACCCTTACCTCTTTTTAATATTGTAGCCTAAACAATACTGTTACTCCTCTGCTGAAGATTCTCAAATGACTTCTCAGATCAGCCCTAGTGACTGCCGTTGTTTTCTGATTGCCAACAAGGATGTTCACAGTCTGGCTCTTTCTGTAACCTCTTGGTCCTCATCTTCTACTTCTCTTCATTAGGCTCCAGCTACAATTGTCTTAATTCTATGTCTAACACGTGCCAGCTTCCTCTTAGCTGAGGGACTTGTCACTCTTTTCTCTA
Organism: Theropithecus gelada; assembly: GCF_003255815.1. NCBI lineage: Eukaryota > Metazoa > Chordata > Mammalia > Primates > Cercopithecidae > Theropithecus > Theropithecus gelada. Next base: position 60,934,414 of record NC_037686.1, read on the forward strand.
TAATTTCATTTCTAGTATTTATGTTGCTTACTCCTTTATGTGTAACACATAAAGGATAAAATGGATTTCACCATTACTAACTCTGTGAGACCTTTTTCTCACCATTGTCTACAACTGCAACTCCCATGTATTTCTTTCACTGCCTTACTTTTCTCCTTAGCACTTATCACTCTTACCTTAAGATGATTAAACGCTTATTTTATTTACGTACCTTACATTTATTTTATCCCTACTAGTATATAAAAATGCATTTTTCTTTTTTGTACTGTTAAAACCCACAACAGTGGTTAAGTCATAAGAGGTGCTCAAAATTATATGTTGAACAAATGAAGAAAGAAAGAAAGGAAGGGAATAAGGAAGGAAGGAAGGAAGGAAGGAAGGAAGGAAGGAAGGAAGGAAAGAAGGAAGGAAGAGCAGACAGACTAGAGAGGTCATCTGTTTTTTTTTATATGAGCATCTAGAGCTTACACCTATCTTAATTACCCATCATGCGTTTTGCCAGAATAAAAACTCTAGAAGGGTAGGGGCGCGCTTGTGTTATTCACAGATAATAACATGTACTATATACTAGATTTTTAATAAATATTTTTGAAAGGGAAAAAGTCCCTTGGATTACTTGATGCATAAATGCATCAAATAGTTTAATAAATAAAAGTTATATAGGGTATATTTTCAATCTCCCAATCCTTCCTGGAATATTTCAAGATGCTCTCATGGGAGAACAAAGGAAAAATAACTTGAGCTGAGCATTCATATTGGCACAGTGCCTTCTAGGATATTATAGCCCAGTAATCTGTGTTTTTACTACTGATCTCATTATTCCTGTTGTTTAATGTGATGTTTAAAGCTATATGGACAGCTCAACAAATGACCTAACATTTTTATATGCACAAGATTTCCCATTGATCAGATTTTCTTTAATATCTGTACACATTAATAGCTAAAACTATAAATGGAAAAGAAGAATCAATGGTATTATGTAAGCGCATTCCTATCTATGAAATATTTGAGATAAAACAAGGCTGAAATAGAAGTTTTCTACACAAAATATACTTGTCATTAGATTGCTCCTGTTTTATCTTTGACAATTCTCTTTTGTTATGGGCCAGATTTTGCAGAATTATAATGACTAGGCCATGAAAAATAGCCATAACAGTTACTTGATTTTCTTACATGTTCTTTATATTATTTATTAATTGTACATGAATAGATTATCTACATATTATTGATGTTTGCTGAATCGGTATAACAAATGAGAGGACATTTGAGGGAACTTCAAGTAAGTCATTATTTGATAATTATTTGATGCTTTCCTGTTCTTCAATCACATGTTTTTTTTAAGATGGTGTTTCACTCTTGTAGGCCAGGCTGGAGTGCAATGGCATGATCTCAGCTCACTGCAAACTCCTTCTCTTGAGTTCAAGAGATTCTCCTGCCTCAGCTTCCCAAGTAACTGGAATTATAGGCACCCGCCACTATGTCAAGATACTTTTTTCTATTTTTAGTAGAGACAGGGTTTCACCATGTTGGCCAGGCTGGTCTCTAACTCCTGACCTTAGGTGATCCACCCACCTTGGCCTCCCAAAGTGCTGGGATTACAAGTGTGAGCCACCACACCCAGCCAGAACTTTTTAAAAAATAAACAAAGCATATGTAAGGAGCACAACTTCCCTACCAGTTGGGTATCTGAGTCCGAGGTGACTGCTGACATTATTCAAAGATAAAAATCACTGAATGTCCATTAGAGATAGTGTCATGGTTACAGCTTAGTAATGTGACTTCTCTTTTGATTCCATGGCCTCTTCTGTTGTATAACACTGTTCTGGGGGTTCCCATCATCTTCTAATGCCATCTTAGCCAGTTTGATTTTTTTTTTCTGAAAAGAAACTAGCTCCTATTAGCAGAAACTATCAGACAAAAAAGTTGCTAAGGGATCTAAGACGTACACTTCACATAGGCAGTTTTCTCACTGTCTGTTATCAGCATCAGTGTTTCAATGTTCACCCTGCTATGCACCTAGCTACTTTTGACTCTGTCATTAACTCAGCAAATATTTATTGGTTTTAAACTATTTTCCAAGCAACTGTGTCCCTCTATGCTTAATGTGTAGAATCAAAAGGGATATTACCCCTTATAAAGCTTGATGTCTAGTAGGAGAATGAAACACTTGAATAAAGCCCCACATAATGGGACTTGCCCAATGAAGACAGATAGGAGGAGAAACTTTTAAATAAGTCCCCTCAGGGGTGCACTGGAAATAAACTAAGCCAAGATATGAAAGTCAGTCATGAAGAAAGTATGAGAGATGCATTCTTGGCAGAGAGACAAGCGTGAGAGAAAATCTGAAAGTAAGAGAATCTCGGGACAGTGGGGAATCTGAAAACAGAGCACTGTGGTTTGTCTAATCGGAGGAAGAGAAAAGGCTGGAATATAGATAGGTTGGAGTAACAGGCAGGGATCAGACCCCAGAGAATTTGGGTGCCCTTTATAAGGAGCTAGAATTTTTCTTCAAAATGAAATTAAAACTATTCATGCAGAGTTTAAGTAGTGGTGCATTATGATAAGAGTTCTATTCTAAAAGATCTTGCTGGATTTTGGGGAAGTAACTTTAGAGGGGCCAGGAGTGGGAGAAGCATGAAATGCATTAAAAAAGGATTTGCAGTCAATGATGGTGGCCCAAGGGGAGGAACAGGAGTAAAAATTCAGACAGATGTAAATATTTCCATTTATATTTAACCTAAGAATGAAAGATCATGCTGAAGGATTAGAAACAGAGAAAGTGAAAAAATAAGGCATTTTGATGCTTCAGTGTCTGATTTGAACAGCTACATTGTTTCTCACAATAGTTAATGAACTCAAACTCCCTCTGATCAATAATCTTCCCTACCAGGAGTCTCATCAGACTACTCAATACCTGTCAAAGAAGGTGTTAGAAATAGTGTCTCATCGTTTTCAGTGTGGTCATCAATGAGGTTCAGAGTCATGCCTTCTTTCTTAAGTCTTTTTCTCCACTTCACTTCCGGGCTGCTAGGTTTTCTTGTCAGTCCTTCTTCACTACTCACTCTGCAACAGCTTTACTAGCTCCTCCTTGACTTTTAAATCTCTAAGTTTTGGGAACTGGGGAACTTCTTGGTTGTTTTCTTTTTCCTGTCAACACTTTCTACTCAGATTATCTCATCCACTTTCATGGCTTGGCACAGCCTGGACATGCTAATGATTTCCACATGTCTATTTTCAGCCCATGGCTTTTTTCATCATTATTGTATGTCACTTATTGGATATATAAGAGGTATCCATACTTAATGTGTTAAATAGTAAACTGCTGATCTACCCTGTTCAGTTCCCAGCAAAACCTGCTGGACTTCAGATTTCATCTTCTCAGGTGATGATGACTTCAATTGCTCTCTCTCTCTCTCTCTCTCTATATATATATAACATACAATAAATAATTGCACATATAACAATTAATTGTAATAATTATATAATAATATATTATATGTTGCAATAATAATTAATATATAATAATATATAATAATTGATATTAATTATTATATTATATTAATTCATTATATTCTATATATGTATTGTTATATATATATATATTCCCATTTTTTTGTGGGCATTGGTGGAGTCCTATGAAAAAGATCTTGAGAGTGAGTGTCATCCCCAATTATTCTGAAGTTCTCAGCTATTTTCAGGGAGTAAACTGGCCCACATATAACCTTTAAGAATTCATGACTATTTAATTGTTTTCTTCTGACTTCTTTTTATGACAGCAACTTTTCCTCCCCTACTGTGTAGATGCAGAAGCAATCCATATATTCTGTCTTACTAAACTTGCATATTTTTAGAATTCAGTTCAGTGGCAGAATATATGGGTAACTTCATTACTTCAGATTGCCCTTCAAGCCAAAAGCCTGGGAAGTCTTCTCCTATCTCTTTTGCCTTCAAGCTCACCGCATCTGCGTTGCTGCCACTAACTCAGAAAACTTGTATAAAAGCATGAAAGATTTCTTTGGATTAGAAAGAGGAAAGTTGGCAATGATGACTATGTTATAAAATTAAAGTGGATGAGATTGAGCAAATATGATTACAAAGACACTGAGTACGTTGATTAAAATAAATATATTAACAGCATTTTCTGAAAGTTAGTGGGAGTAGCAGAGCGGGTGAGATGGGTCTAAGTGAATGCCTTTAATAGGGCAGGAAATAATTGAGTATGCATGGCATCAAAGAGATAAGGAGAAATGTGGGATTGAAATAGAGATAAAGAAATGTAATTGCTTTCTCCCTATTTTGATTTTCTCTCTGTTTTTGGCAGGTCTGTAGGGTTTTATCTATCGGGCGTCTAATGAATGCATTTGGAAGAGATAGAGAGCAGGAATCGGTGATATGCGCTCTCTATCTCCCAAAAGAGATAGTTAATTCTTAACAAATTATCAAAGACAATTTTGGACGGAACATATGCTGTGCCTGTGATGTACACGTGATCACTGAACTCCTCTGGCATCCTCTCAGCTTCCACACTGCTAACATTGGCAATGTCTCAAGAGCGTTAGAAAACACAGCCGGACGCACAAATACATTGTGGACATTTTATTTAGGAGATGAAAATTTAGATCAATGAGAGTGAAGGTGGAGAAAAATGAGGAAGAGAATGATGAGATAAATAGAAAGAAATTTATTACGTGGCATCACTACTTCACAAAATGTAAACAGATACCACAGATGTGTCCAGTTTGTCTCAGAGCTTGTCTTCAGACAGGCTGTCCCGTAAGCCACATCCCAGAAGAGGCCACGAGAATGAGAAAGGACATAGAATTTATCCATTACGCTCTTCCATCTTCTATTTCTCCTTGGCCAAAGCCCATTCTGCAGGAAGTTAACTCCTGTGCACTTGGGGTTTGAACATTCTAGGCTCTCTGACATTTCATTTCAGTGTGGAAATGGCATGAGGAGAGGAGGCCAAACAAGCCAGGGACAGCTGGAGTCATCTCACCTCCCTCTGCAGGAAACACATGGATCATGGCAGAGGCTGGATTAGATCTGGCATCTCCACTGGAGCAGAAAAATAGCCTTACTATGTGGCCGTGATTTGGTGAATGTTTTCTTTCATTAGTCAAGAGGGTACATATAATTTTACCTTCAAGGTAAGGATATCAGTAATCTCACTGTCTTGCCTCAAGGCAATGTTGCCAAGGCAATGTTGACTCGTCTGCTTTCACAACATATTTACATTCTGCGAAACAGCCCACTGCGCCATCGTATTGATGGTATCATGCTTATCTGACTTGGTGAACAGAAAATGGTTAGTATCCCAATGCCCCAGTAAAACATAGGAATGCAAGGATGTAAATGTCTAAGATTCCTGATCCTGTATCATGAGAGATGTTTTTAAAAGTCTATATAAAAACACCTCACACTTTCTACAGTTTATAAAGAAACAAAGTCCTGTAGCCCTCTCAAGGTTTTGCAGATAACTGTGGTAGTCCATTACAAACTGCTTGCAGTTCAGTGGCAGAATATATGGATAACTTCACTACTTCAGATCGCCCTTCAAGCCAAAAGCCTAGGAAGCCTTCTCCTATCTCTTTTTCCTTCAAGCTCACCGCATCCCTGTTGCTGCCATTAACTCAGAAAACTTTTACAAAAGCATGAAAGATTTCTTTGGATTAGAAAGAGGAAAGTTGGCAATGGTAAAAATGGTAGTTTTATTCCCTTTAGCTACATCCTTACAAGGATACCTCGCAACCTGGTTTCAGGATTTGCCATGTGCATTTCTTTGGTCAATGGAGAAATAGTAAATGTGACGGTAGCTGAGATTTGAAACATGTTTGGCCTTGAAACTTCCCTCTCACTTTTGGTGAGCAGTTTAGTACCCAATATACATTTATTGAGTGGATGCATTCATTATTAAGAATGAGATGAGAAAAAAACATAGTTTTGTTTTCTTCTAAATTACACTTGTATTACTGATCACTGTTATGAAAACAAAAACATACACCTTAAAAAAGACTTATAATATGTCATACATACATTTCAAACTAAATCAGATTTGACTGGACCAATTAACTCCAAATTTCTCATTCTTTAGAATTTATCCCATCTATTTCCTAGGCATTACTTTTGACTCTATCACCCCACACCATCAAAATCTATCTTTCTGTACTCTGCCCTCATAATTGAAAATTAATAGATTTTTTGTTTGTTTGTTTGAAACAGGGTCTTGATCTGTCCCCCAGGTTGCAATGCGATGGCGTGATCTTGGCTTACTGCGACTTCCACCTCCTGGTTTCAAGAAATTCTCATGCCTCAGCCTTCCAAATAGCTGGGATTACAGGCATGTACCACTGCACTTGGATAATTTTTGTCATTTTAGTAGATTTGGGTTTTCACCATGTTGGCCAGGCTTTCGTCTTTGCTCAAACTACTGGCGTCATATGATCTGCCCACATCAGCCTCCCGTAGTGCTGGGATTACAGTTGTGAGCCACTGTGCCTAGTCTATTTTATTTTATTTATTTTATTTTTAATAGAGATGGAGTCTCAGTCTGTCAGCCATGCTGGGGTGCAGTGGTGTGATCACAACTCATAGCAATCTAGAACTCCAAGGCTCAAGTGATCTTCCTGCCCCAGTCCCTCAAGTAGCTGGGACTACAGGTGACATGACTGGCTAATTTTTTTTTTTCTTTTTTGAGATAAGATCTCAGTAGGATTTAACTTACTTTTAAAATATAAGATCTTTTCTAATGAAAAAATTAAACTTGCCTTTTATTTATTCTTTTATCTACTTAAATTGAGGAAGATTAGATTTGATATATTCCGTAGATTTGGAGATCTAAAATATAGACTTATACTTCATTTACAATATACTCACATTTTGCATAAGACTAATGCATCAACCTGTACATTTCCTCATCTAATACACATGCCATTAAAACATGAAGACAATACCAAATATGTAAGGTGCTAAGTGCAGAGTTTTATCTGTACCGGACATTGAAGAATAATTATTTTCCGAACTTTGCATGATTTTTATCAAGTGCATAATTCTTCTATTGTCTACTTCCATTTATATTATATGCATTACATAAAATACTATCTAAAGCTATATACATGTATTAGCATCCAAAAATTCTGTCATTTCCTAGATATAAAATTATGAATAAAGACTTTCAAGATTATTAGTGATCTACTGTCAAAACTAAATGTGTTTAAACACTGGAAATATACAGAAGATGGTGAAAACCTCAGGAATTATTTTAGTCTACATCCATAAATTTAGACTTATAAAATGAGGTTAAGAAAGATAGGCTGTATATTTAATTTTATGTGCTTACTATACAGAGTCACAGAACCTTAGCAGTGCAAAGACTTCTAGACATATATAACTATGCTTTTCTCTGGACAGTTGGAGAACATAAATGCATGGAAGTTAATTTAAATTCCAGTGATCTTACACTAAGAGGCAAAATCTTGAATATAATTCAGTTGTCATTATTTCTATCTTTATATCTCTTTCCGCTATTTTCTCATTTTCATCTGATATAGATTAATTCTGCCAAAAATAACCCAGGAAATTAAAATAAAACGTGTGTGTTTCATAAACTGAAATGGAAGTCAGAAAGAAAAATATTCTGTTGGGCTCTGTTGTTATTTTACATTTGGATCTTTGGGTAATAGAATGTACACTGCTTTCTCTCTCTCTCTTTTAATAGCATGTGTCTGAGAGTGTCTGACTAGTTGTTTGAGAAAGTATCTATGGTGAGTAGCTATTCATTTTTATGATATTGTTAAATGTTATTTTCTTGCACTTGAAAACTACAATCAAATTTAGTGTTATTGCAACTACAATTCCACTATAATGTTTAACCAGACATTTTTACTGTATACTCTGAGACTGAACCACAATTATTATCCTTCATTCTTATGCACAAGTATTTTTCTTTCTAGAGAATCTGAGGGTATGAAAGCTCAGGTAGACCCTTGCACGAAACCCACAGCAATACCTCAAGTAGGCGACTTTTCTAACAATTCCAGTGAAAAGGGACAAAGAGCTTCCTAAAGCAATTAATTTCATTTCCAAAAATAACTCTATTTTTGGTTAATTAATATTTGGATTAAAGCAAAATACATATTGAGAAAATTTTTACTCAACTTTCAAAACTTTGAACCTCCAACCAACTACAATAATTTAATGGCTCTTCCATATTTCAACAATGATATTGAAAGGAAAGTATAGTGAATGTCTTCTGCCAAATCACATCTCCAATATAACAACATTCCTTCTTTTAGTTGTTTATGATGTAATATTTCCAGATTATTCACCATTTTCTGGCTTACGTCAAGTTTGTTAATGTCTTTCCTTAAGCACAGAGAATGCAACCAAATACTTCTTTTCATTAATCCATTTTTTCTTTTAACCATGAAACTTATATTTAGTTAGGATCTACCTTGTGCCTGTCAGTGTAAAAGAAACCATAAATTTCTGCCCTCATGAAACATGTTCTGGTGTGTTGGAATGGGTGATGATGAATGATAAAACTATTAATATTAAATTTTATAACTCATTAGAAGGTGATTAGTGTTACAGGAAAAAAATAATCCAAAAGAATGGAGGAAGAGTTGTGCTGGAGTGACAAAGAAAATGTTTGCGGCCGGGCGCAGTGGCTCAAGCCTGTAATCCCAGCACTTTGGGAGGCCGAGACGGGCGGATCACGAGGTCAGGAGATCGAGACCATCCTGGTTAATACGGTGAAACCCCGTCTCTACTAAAAAAAAAATACAAAAAACTAGCCGGGCGAGGTGGCGGGCGCCTGTAGTCCCAGCTACTTGGGAGGCTGAGGCAGGAGAATGGCGTGAACCCAGGAGGCGGAGCTTGCAGTGAGCTGAGATCTGGCCACTGCACTCCAGCCTGGACGACAGAGCCAGACTCCGTCTCAAAAAAAAAAAAAAAAAAAGAAAATGTTTGCAATTTTGAAAAGGGTATTTAGGTAGTGCTACTTAGAATCATTTAGAAAAACTTAAAGGAGTTGAAAGAGTAAACCCTATGTAAACTTAGAAAATGTCTTCGTAATTTTCAACAAATGATTTAATTGGTATGCATTCCTTTTATTCTCTTGTTGTAAAATTACTGTTTTGTAAACTACAGTGCTGGAATTTGCACTTATTTCTATTAACATATTTCAGTAGATTGAGACCATAATTTTAATTTACATATATATATAGTTGATTTAATTTGTCTATATGATCATTAAAAGCATTCACTGTCTGTATAAGCTGTGCTATATCAATTAATTTGATAGAAATAATTTTCATCTTAATGAAGTCAATACTATTGATACTGTAAAGGTAAGGACAAACTGTAACCCTTTGTAGGGCTATGTTTCTAGGAATGAGGCACATTCTGCTGGATGGCTTTTAAAAATACCTCCTCCACAGTTATCTGCCTCATTAACAACAATTTTTGCCTTAGGTGTTTCTCTTTGCTTTTGTAAACTGACATGGCATCTTGTTCTGCTATGAATGCACACTGTTCTAATTTTGCAATAAGCTCATCACACCTTTTCACCATGTCATTGACAGGCACTGTTTCTGAAGTGTTAGCAATGTCATCTTCATTATCACTATTATTGCAATCATCTTTATTCCAAACCATTTCATTCATCATCAATCAATGCATGAACAACTGGAGCTTCATAATGAATGTTAAGATCTTGGTTTTTTGTTGTGGTTGTTTTTCTGAGTTGGAGTCTCGCTCTGTCACCCAGACTGGAGTTCAGTGGCATGATCTTGGCTCACCGCAACCTGTGCCTCCAAGGTTCAAGCTGCTTGCCTGCCTTAGGACTCCCCAGAAGCTGGGATTACAGGTGTGTGCTACCACGCCTGGCTAATTTTTGTATTTTTAGTAGAGACAGGGTTTCACCACGTTGGCCAGACTGGTCTCAACTCCTGACCTCAGATGATCCACTCACCTCGGTCTCCCAAAATGCTGGGATTACAAGCATAAGCCACCACGCCCAGCCAAAATCTTGTTCTTTATTCATTTCTTCTAGCTTACTCCAGCTTCGTCCATTCTTCCACATGGACTCTGAAGGTATATTTTTGCATATGTAAGAAGACTAAACATCATTTTTTATACTCACTTGACATATGAAATCCTTCTAGTTACCACCTTGCTCATCATCAGCATTAAACATAGCCACAGGCCAGAGGTTGTGCCAGGCATGTACAACCACCTTTAATCACTCTGCTCCAAGTGCTGGCAATGGCATATACAGTGTCCTTCATGAAAAACTCATTTTTAAAGCCTTCCACACACACACACAGACACACACTGACACACACTTCTGCTCACTGCTGCTAGCAAGGTGTTCAAAAAAGAGCTTTTACATTTACTCTTCATTGAACAAATAATACCCTGGTCACCTAGCTGAATAATGAAGCCACATTTGTAGTGGGGGGGAAATGCATTACATAAACATTATTTTTGATGAGATATTCAGCTGCAGGATGTGCAGAACGGTTGTCAAGAAATAACGATATCTTGCAGTTATCATGCAGTCCAGCTTCTGTGCGGTAAGAATGAGCCCCTGGTATGTTTTGAAGTCAATCAGAAAAGATGTCCCTGGTGACATATGCCTTGATGTTAGCATAATAATCGACTGGTAAGAAATTGACTCCTCAAAAATGGCAAGAACACAAGCTTTTGCCTATCACTGCAAGTTTACACTTATGCATGCCTGCTGCATTAGCACACATCAGCACAGTTGTTGTGTCCTTGGCATACTTAATTCCTGTAGGGTCTGTCTACTCAGCTGTCTCTCTGGGGCCATAACACCAAAACAGTGATGTTTCATCAGCATTTCTACTTTTTCTGCTGTCTGATTTTCATCAGCAATGACTTGACAAACTCATCAATGAATTTCTTCACTGTGTCATGATCAGTGCATGCTTTATCACAACAAATCTTTACAAGTTTAATGCTGTGCCTTTTCTTAATGTCTGCAACCAGCTTGTTGAATATTCACAATTCTACTCAATTGTCAGTTCATTGTGATAGACCTTTGCTTGTTTTCTGGTCAGCGTATCATTAAGTGCTATCTGTTCACAGCAATGCTGATAGGTCGACTCTTCTAATACATGTTGAAGATGTTCATGTCTCTCTTTGGGGTGTTTTTCTTTTCTTTATTAAATCATGTTAATCACTTTCAGCTTAGAACTTCAACAGTTTCATCAGGCCATATCTGGTGGTATTCCAACAACATAGTCTCCTTTAAGAAACTTCACATTTATACTGCTGTCCTGTTTCTCCAAAAGCTTGACTTACTGGGCTATAGATAAATATAAATGTTTTAACTTTTTCTTATCACTATTATGCATAAGGGTATCTGTAGTACTTTTTGACATTTTCAATAATGTCTTTACACTAACGAACAGAGAATAAAAAAAGTACAATGAGTAATGCATGTAGGTCTTGACCTCAGGTGAGACATTTTAGGAAATCAGCCATCGACAGTTTTGGCCTACACATATGCCATTTTATTATCTTTATGGGTGTGCTTGTGCTCGAGGGAAATGTATACAGCCAATGAAGGAGACTGGGAGGATCTTATTTTCCTTGGGGATGCTGAATAAACTGTGTGTTTATAACCTATTGTGTGAGGCAGGTGTTGAATTTTCCAATTGTTACATCATGTCAGTGCTCAAAAAGTTTTGAATTTTGGAGCATTTCAGATTTCAGATTTTTGATGAGTGATTCTCAACTTTTTTTTGGTCAATGAATTTTACTTGCACATTGGTGCCAAGTTCAGATACATAAATTGAGGTGTCCAACCTCTTCCCCCTTCAATGAAATACATTCACCTGCTCTTTCTACTCTTTGCCACCATTTCTAATTATATGACTAATTAACATCTATTTGGTTTGTGCTCTTGCTAACTTCATTCATTTACTAATAAACTTCTTTTTTATTAATTCATTCACATATTTGACAGTATTATATCACATATACATGTTTTCAGTGTCCTGGAATACTATTTGACTTGTCAACATTTAATTTTGATAAAGCAGCTGTTGCTTCAATCATTTTATGCCAATATTTCTTATACCAATTCAATTAAAAATATTAGAAGATATAAGCAAAACAGAAATTGAGTGTGCCTCCTCTTTGATAACCTGAAGCCTGACATCATTCACCTTCAAAAGTAGAGTTGTAGGTCCTTGATCTTTCCTAATCTTAGTGAATTCGCCCAGCATGCAGGTAAAGTTCATCTGCAGATAAACCTGAAACCCAATATAAAATATGGGGAAGTTTCAAGAGTTTCTCTTCTTTCCCCACGCCAATCAACCTTGCCTAACAATTTCAGAAAAATGCTCAACAAATTGTAATTATGCAAATGTATTGGCAATGTTTGTGTCTTATCATCTCTGTACTTTCTATATTTTAAGATGGCCCCAGGCCTTGTGCCCCATTAGTTATGCCCTAGGTTGTTATGGAACATAAAAAGGGATTTTGCAGATGTAAGTAAGGCTAGTCACCAGTTAACATTTAATCATTTAATTAATTCTAATAGGGACTATATGAGTGGGCATAATCTAATTGAATACTTTTTTTTTTTTTGAGACAGAGTTTTGCTCTTGTTGCCCAGGTGGGAGTGCAATGGCACAATCTCAGCTCACTGCAATCTCCACCTCCCAGGTTCAATAAATTCTCCTGCCTCAGCCTCCTGAATAGCTAGGATTACAGGCATGTGCCACCATGCCTGGCTAATTTTGTATTTTTAATAGAGAGGGGTTTCTCCATGTTGGTCAGCCTGGACTCGAACTCCCAACCTCAGGTGATCCTCCCGTCTCGGCCTCCCAAAGTGCTGGGATTACAGGCATGAGCCACCATGCCTGGCTTCTAATTGCATACATCTTTAAAGGAATAGTTTTTCTGGCTGCATGTAGTATAGGCAGTTAGAGTTATTCAAATTACAAGAAAAAATGAATGTAGCACTGCTGGCTCAAAGGTGGAGGGACAATGTGCATGGATTAGAGATCAGCCTCTAGGAGTTGTGAGCAATTTTTGGCTGATGACCAGCAAAAGAATGGAGACCTCAACAAAAAAGAGTTTGAAAACTGATTCATCTTCAAAGTCTCCAAAGAAGAGACCAGCCTAGACAACACTTGACATTGTCCAACCTTAAACAGAGAACCCCCATAGGCGGCCCAGATTTCCAACCTACAGAACAGTGGTACAATAGAAAAGTGCTGTTAAAGCAGCTCTGTGTGTGGTAATTTCTTACCCAGGAATTAAAAAAAGGAATCCCCCAATAGAATGCCTTAATCTGGCAAACGTCTTCATCTCTCTGGACTTAGACAAATTTCTCTGTCTCAGGAGTCTTTTGTTTTCCTAACTGAACAACACTCTCTCTGGTCTATGCTCCTTTCAAAATTTTCTGCATGTCCCAAGTTATTAATATTTCTCATGACATGATGTAATCATCACTTTAGATACAGCTCAGTCTTCAAGTATATTGTTGTATCTTAGAGAGAAGTCATATATTAAGTACTATAGATGCTTTATTTATAATTACTTAATTAATCCATGCTAAATGATTTCACTGATATCAGTAAAAACAAAACCAAAAATTATCTTTATTTAAATTAGAAGCTATTCCCTAAAAATCTCTCTTCCAATAATTTTATGGTCTCTATATAATCAAGTTATGTAAGAAATGCAATATAAATAATTGAAAATAAATAGAATAATATTTTTAAATGTTTTGCCTTCTAGCTCAAGTTTTAGCATAGATTTAAAAGTAGTACTGAAAATAATCTAGTTTATCTTTGAAACAAAAGTCATGTCCTTTTTCTTCCGTCTGAATATGCCTGCCTAATTGAGACCATGTCCTAGAACTAGCCACAGACTCTCATGATAACAACTGAATTCTCACTGGTATATAATATAGACTTGGGGAATGCAATCCCTATTATCCCCTCAAGCTTGACTAATAAGTAACTTGAAATTTATTAGTTTTTAATAATGTACTTGGTAAAGCCTTTAAAGGAATTAAACTATGAAGACTTAAAAACAAGTGGAAGGAGAACATCTTTGTTTCTCTTATTAAGAGCTTTAATGTGAATTATTGGAGAATACCAAAATTCCATTTATTAAATGTGGGAGAGAAAACTATTATCATTTTTTTCTACTTTTTTTTTAATACTTTAAGTTCTATGGTACATGTGCACAACCTGCAGGTTTGTTACATATGTATACATGTGCCATGTTGGTGTGCTGCACCCATTAACTCGTCATTTACATTAGGTATATCTCCTAATGCTATACCTCCCCTCTCCCCCAACCCCACAACAGGCCCCGATGTGTGATTTTCCCTTTCCTGTGTCCAAGTGATCTCATTATTCAATTCCCACCTATGAGTGAGAACATGCAGTGTTTGGTTTTCTGTCTTTGTGATAGTTTGCTGAGAATGGTGGTTTCCAGCTGTATCCATGTCCCTGCAAAGGACATGAACTCATCCTTTTTTGTGACTGCATAGTATTCCACGGTGTATATGTGCCACATTTTCTTAATTCAGTCTATCATTGATGGACATTTGGGTTGGTTCCAAGTCTTTGCTATTATGAATAGCGCTGCAATAAACATACATGTGCATGTGTCTTTATAGCAGCATGATTTATAAACCTTTGGGTATATACCCAGTATATATGGGTCAAATGGTATTTCTAGTTCTAGAACCTTGAGAAATCGCCACACTGTCTTCCACAATGGTTGAACTCGTTTACAGTCCCACCAACAGTGTAAAAGTGTTCCTATTTGTCCACATCCTCTCCAGGACGTAGGCATGGGCAAGGACTTCATGTCTAAAACACCAAAAGCAATGGCAACAAAAGCCAAAATTGACAGATGGGATTTAATTAAACTAAAGAGCTTCTGCACAGCAAAAGAACCTATCATCAGAGTGAACAGGCAACCTACAGAATGGGAGAAAATTTTTGCAATCTACTCATCTGACTAAGGTCTAATATCTAGAATCTACAAAGAACTCAAACAAATTTACAAGAGAAAAAAAAAAACATCAAAAAGGGGGCAAAGGATATGAACAGACACTTCTCAAAAGAAGACAATTATGCAGCCAACAGACACATGAAAAAATGCTCATCATCACTGGCCATCAGAGAAATGCAAATCAAAACCGCAGTGAGATACCATCTCACACCAGTTAGAATGGCAAACATTAAAAAGTCAGGAAACAGAAGAAGGGCATCCTTAATGAGTCAGAGAAAAGACAGGAAATGTAGTATTTTCCTTAATGATAAGGATATTTTCTCATCCACTTCTTTGCTACATTTGCTCAGGAACAAATATCTCTAGATGACCAACATGTGGCACTGAGCAGGAATAAGCTTCACAGTTATATACATGTTTATAGTCTTCACTTCCCCAAAGCTCTATAGTATTTGACTTTTTAATCATGCTCCAAAGCAAATGATGTTAAAACACATAATTACAGAAATTTAACAAGTTAATGTTCAAGGATGTAAGTGAGAGTAAACAGACATAATGAGAAAAAATAACTGCCATAACATTAATTAACCAGCTTTGTGTATTTTGGAAGTAAATGCATATTATTATTGATCTTATAATAGCAATTTGAATAACATACTCTTGCCCCTCTGTAATGAATAGTGTCTCAATTATTGCTTTCTAATTTAAAAGAGTCTGTTAATGCATACTAAATAATGTTCAGAAAAGGAAAATTGCATTGAATAATCACATAAAATATTTCTATAATTTATTATTATTATTATTATTATTATTATTTTAAGAGCAACAAGTCAAGAAGGTGGTAGAATTAAACATTCATACCTAGGAAGGTAAGTTAAACTATGTTTTAAAGTGAGTCATCATGATTCTCGGTTGGGACAGGGAGTCAGGTAATTATATTTTTTACTTTTCAAGCTGAACCAGTATTAGACCTTTATTTATTTGAAATCCAACAGTTTTATATTCTACAGTCCACTGTGAAGGCTATAGTCTAAACCCCTCAATGTAAGCCTAAACCTCTCAAAGTCGATATTGGCTCTTAGTCTCCATGATGAGAGTCATTTTTAAAGTGTTTCTGGGATATTCTAGTTTTAAATAGTAAGTCACTCTCATATGCACCCCAGAGCCCTGGAAAACCAGTGACAGATGTCCACACCACCGCCTTAATGTATCAATTATCCAGGACTAATATAAAATAACGTATTGAAAGAAGTTCTGAGGACAATTTTGTGCCTTTTACCCCTTACCTTTTAAGTCAACTTCTGTGTTGCTGTGTAAGTATATACTCACCATTTTATGATGGGATGGGAACAAGATAATTTAAAACTTATACTTAAGATATTTGATATTAATCATTTAAAATATGGGTGAGCTGGCCGGGCGCGGTGGCTCAAGCCTGTAATCCCAGCACTTTGGGAGGCCGAGACGGGCGGATCATGAGGTCAGGAGATCGAGACCATCCTGGCTAACACGGTGAAACCCCGTCTTTACTAAAAAATACAAAAAACTAGCCGGGCGTGGTGGCGGGCGCCTGTAGTCCCAGCTACTCGGGAGGCTGAGGCAGGAGAGTGGCGTGAACCCGAGAGGAGGAGCTTGCAGTGAGCTGAGATCCGGCCACTGCACTCCAGCCTGGGCGACAGAGCGAGACTCCGTCTCAAAAAAAAAAAAAAAAAAAAATGGGTGAGCTAAGATGCCTACTTGTTTTTGAAATACAGTCATCAGAATAAATTTCTAGCTTCCTTTGAAGCAACATCTGAAGTTATCATAGAATTTATAAATTAAGGGTGGAGTCAAGAAATTATCTGAAGTAGGAAACTTAAATTATTTCTAGTCCTGACTGGAGTAGAGCCATCTGGGGAATTAGCCACATACAGGAACACACTGTGTGACATATTTGGGGAATAAAAGATGACTATTGGTGAAATTAGGTGAGTAGTGATTAAAATCTTTTTTTAAAAATCTTTTCTTAAAAAACTTTAAACCATTTTTAAAATGTGTTATTAGAGTTCACATTTTACCTACATCAAGTATTTTAATAACTCCAAGTAGTTTGCCATTACTCAAACTCAGCTAAATAACAATTCTTAAAACATTCTGTCTTTTGTATCACAAGAATGCAATACCTGCTTAGCTTTTAGTTCATATTTAGATTTATTGACTGTATTAATTTAATATATATTTATATAAAATATAAATGTATTATATAAAAATTGTCTTTATCACCACATATGCCTGCTCATAACATAAAATACATATATATTTCAAATATTTGTCATATGTTATATAATATATAATGTCATATAATATATTCTTCGCAAATTCTTTATTTCTCACTAGAAAATAAACAACACTCCCAATTATTGTTTAACACACAGTAAAGTATGTAATACTTATATACTAAAGTATACATAAAATAACCTTAGCTTTAAGGACAATGGTCTTTGCAATTCCTTGTTTGTCTATGGCATAAACCTAAATCATCACCAATATAAAAAATAAAAATCTCAGCCAAATTGGATCACATATTTCACCCAAATTTAATGCGATAATGCTCAAGTAATTGTTAGAAATTGAAAACCTTTCTACTTGGATGACCACCTAAATATTTTTTTCCTAAGTTATATTTTTGGAGGATTGTACTGACCATGCAGCATGTACACAAGAGAAACACAATGTTCCTCTCTGATGTTTGGAACTGACAATGCCAGTCCTCATTCTTCTTCAACTCTACCTCAATACTAACGAATTCTTTCAATTCCTTACAAAAACAGAATCGAGAGGGAGGAATATTTTCATAGTCATTGTTTCACAAGAAGAGAGGATGTGTAATTCCTTTTCTCAACATAAAATTTGCTTTCTAATTTTCTATCAGTTAAAAGACAGGATGCAAATTAATAAAAGATTAATTACTAGATTGATTTCCTAGCAAAATAAGATTCACATGAATTGTAGTCTCATATTTCAAAGGAAATACCATTTTTAAATCACTGATATGAGAAAGTAACCATTCAAACACCGTTAAATAAGATGATAGCTAATTGTGTTTGAAAATACATTAGGATTGTTAAATTTCTCAAACATACTTTCTATACACCTTCCATATTGAAGAATGAAGTCTCAAGTCATTAGCTTGGCAAAGGTGAGTGGTTAACATCAGTTTGCAATAACAAAACGAAGTCGTGGAAAATAAATATAAATAAATAAAAAGGTTTGCATGGTTTTAATAATTCAACACTATGGGTAAGAAAAAATGGTAAATATTTGAACAATGCTTTTCCCTTCCTCCAGCAGAAGAAACAATTTGATATTTAGCACAATGCTACATGTATACTATGTTTATTGTATTTTTTTTTATACTTTAAGTTCTAGGGTACACGTGCACAACGTGCAGGTTTGTTACATATGTATACATGTGCCATGTTGGTGTGCTGCACCCATTAACTGGTCATTTACATTAGGTATTTCTCTTAATGACATCTCCTTTTTTTCCCCCTAAAAAAGTTACCTCAGCCTATGAGCCCCTGACTTTCCATATCATTATCTATGTAAGCCTGGAGTTGGAAAACATATTGCTAAGGCTAATTGGCAGGGGAACTAGTGAAATTAACCGAGATAGGGTTAATGTGAGGGAGGTAGTGGCCTTTCTTTTTCTTCAATTAAAGTAATCAGTTCATTTGAATATATAAGAAACCAAAGGTGTCCACAGAGAACTATACCTGAATTGTGAGAGTGCATACAGTTCAAAGACAGAGAGAGAGAGAATATTATGTGTATCTTCGAGCTTAACCAAACCTTCCAAAATGTTTTCTGGTCACATAAACTTCTCTATTCTTTCATTTCTTATAGGATTTATTGCAGATCACACCCCACATTTGAAAAGCTAAACGATTTATTATAGTGTACATTGTAGGTGTTTATTATTTTCAATAAATTTTCTTCAAGTTTCAAGTACATATAGAGACAGAAAGCTTTTCATCACACAGAAAACACTGCTTTTTTTCCCCAATGTTTCTTGAAGAGTGTTAAAGATAAATTAAGTTATTAAAAGTGGTTGTTACTTCAGAGATATTTTCTTTACCTATTTACTCTAAAGACACATTGTTATTTAAGTACATTAAGTTACAGTCAGGAATGTGAGAATTTCAGATCTTTGTCCTATTTCCCATTCTCACTTTTCATAGCCTGACTGCCTAGTTAAAATAAATAGAAAGGAAAGTCGCTACTCATGATATTATTGTGTCATAGCAAAAACTTAATGTTTTTTCAAATTAATATTGATAACCATTTGGCTAAAAGCCATTTTTCTCTCAGCATACTAAAGTGTTATGAAAATAATTAAAGATGTCCTGATATTAAATTTTAACTCTAGGGAGTAAAGCATGACATTTGCTTAAAAAGAGTAATTTTAGATAAGAGAAACATAAACTTATTGAAAGAAGTTTTATTTTATTGCTCCACCACTAGTGAGTAGATATGATTTCAAATAGATCAAATACTTATAAAGTGAGTATGAAAACTACAAGAAAAAAATACTCAATGAAATACAACCTCCTGCAGGCAAGTATGTAGATAAAATCATACAAATATTGGGGATTAGAAAGAAGAGGTATATACTGAATATATACTACATATATATATAAATGGTACACTCTCACTGACAACACTTTTTAAACCAAGTTGCAGTTCTGCCAAATACTACCTCCCTTAAAGGCATTTTTGTTAGCACTTCTGTCTGCATGCTCAGTGACAGATTACGTCAATAATCTAAGGTTTCGTTCCCACCGTAAAGGGCACTCTTACAATTTTACACATTAATTTGATTTCTTACAATTAATATACTTTTATTTATTACTTATTTTTGTTTTTATTTTTTATTTTTCTAAATTTTCATTGGCTTTTGGAGAACAGGCGGTTTTTCACTACACGAGTAATTTCTTTAGTGGTGATTTGTGAGATTTTGGTGCACCCATCACCTGAGCAGTATAGATGAACCCAATTTGTAGTCTTTTATCCCTCACTGCTCTCCTCTCCTTTCCTCCGAGTCCCCAAAATCCATTTTATTATTCTTATGCTTTTGCAGCCTCATAGCTTAGCTCTCACTTATGGGCAAGAACACATAATGTTTGGTTTTCCCTTCCTGAGTTACTTAAAAAGATAGTCTGCAATTACATCCAGGTTGCTGCGAATGTCTTTAATTTATTCCTTTTTATGGCAGGGTAGTTATTCCATTTTGTACATACATATGTATGTGTGTATGTATATAAGTATATCATTTTTTATATGTATACATATATCATAGTTTGTTTTTCTACTCCTTGATGGGCATTTGGGCTGGTTCCACATTTTTGCAGTTTTGAATTGTGCTGAGAAAAATAAATGTGTGTGCAAGAATCTTGTTGGTATAAAAACTACTTTTCTTCCGGATAGATACCCAGTAGTGGGATTGCTGGATCAAACAGTAGTTCCGCTTTTAGTTTTTTAAGGAATCTCCACACTGTTTTCCATAGTGGATGTACTAGTTTACATTCCCATTTGCAGGATGGTATCACATTTTGGGTTTGACTTGCATTTCCCTTCTCCTGATCACTAGTGATGTTCAGCACTTTTTCATTTGTTTTCTGGCCATTTGTATATCTTCTTTTGAGAATCATCTATTTATGTCCTTAGCCCATTTGACACTATACAAATTCTAGAAGATAACATTGAATAAATCCTCCTAGACATTGGCTTAGGCAAAGCCTTCATGACCAAGAACCCAGAAGCAAATACAACAAAAACAAAGGTAAGTAGATGGGACTTAATTAAACTAAAGAGCTTCTGCATAGCAAAAGGAACAGTCAACAGAGTGAACAGACAACCCACAGAATGGAGAAAATTCTTATCCATCGGACAAAGAACTAATGTCCAGAATCTACAAGGAACTCAAACAAATTAGCAGGAAAAAAAAATATTTCATAGACTTTTAAAGAGCAGTTTTAGATGCAGAAAAATTGAACAGGAATTGTATAGGGTTAGCATATATTTTCTGTCCAAAACTACTACAGTTTCCTCTTAAAGAATTATTATTAATGTGATACATGTGTTATACTTGATTAACCAATATTAACATATCATTATTAACAAAAGTCCATAATTAACATCAGAGTTCACTCTTGTTTTGTGAAGTTCTATGGGTCTTGAAAAATGCAAGATGTTACATTCCGCTATTCCAGTATCATAACTACCACTCGCAGTATTCACTGTCTTAAGAATTCACTTTGTTTTATTTGTTATCCCTCTCCACCTCTTAACCCCTTAGCATTCACTGACCTTTTTACATTTATCTATGGTTTTGCCCTTTCCAGAATGTCATGTAGTTGGAATCAAAAAACACTTTGTTTTTTTTGATTATCAACTTTACTATATGCATTTATGATGCCCTTATGTCTTCTTGTGGCTTGATAGATCATTTCTTGAATCACTAAATAATATGGCACTGTATGACTATATCCATTTGTTTATCCATTTGCATTTGGCCATTGAAGAATATCATGCTTGCTTACAGTATTGATTATGAATAAAGCTGTTAGATACAGTCATGTGCAGGTTTGTTTTTATTTTATTTGGACATGAAAGTGGTGATTTCAATTTCTGGATCATATGGATAGACTATGTTTAGCTTTGTAATAAATAGTTTGATTTTGAGTGCAAAAATGTCTGCAGATTATGTATTCCTCAAATGGACATGGGATGGCTTTTTTTTTTTTTGGTATGACAAAAATAAGCTATTCTTGGAACAGCAAAAAACACGTAATACTGATGTCGTTTTATTGTTTGTTTTAAAAACCTTACAAAGGGTAAAATGAAGAAAAAAGTTTGGTAATTGTTGAAGGTATATTATTTTCCGGGCACTGTGTGCAATTGTGTGTGTGTATACTGTTAGGAAAGGCAATCTCATGTGCACGGTTTTTTCCCACTTCATACTTGACCTAATACCAATGGGTCTTAGACCTGGAACACTTTCTTATCAAGATATAAAGAGACCACACAGCCACTATAAGGAGGGCTCTGCCTCATGATCCTCCCCAGGGACCCACCCAACAATGCTATCACATTGGCGATTAGGTTTCAACACATAAACTTTGCGGGAACAGAAAAATTCAGATCATAGCAATGAGTAAAATCATTGTTCTCCCAGTGCTTGACTCTGTTGTGTTTTCCTTGGGTACTGTGATACCAAGATACAGGGACAGAAGTGTTTTAACTTATCTTCCTGGTGGTTGGCACAATGACGATCTTTGCTATTGTTCTTGTAGTTGGAGTCCTCCCATGGCATTGGTACAATGTTCTGCTTGATATATACACATTATAGAATAAACCTTTGAACTATTCGTTATTGAGTTTCAGAGACTCATTTGATTATGTTCTCACTCCGTGTAACTAAATTCATGGATCATCACAGTCAGAACCAGAAAGCAATGCAAGTGGCCATCTAATGTATTATTGATTCTGAAACAATTATATGTTCTTACAATGGACAATCATAGAGATAAAAAGAATTACTGATATGAGCAACAGTATGAATTATTTGTGAGAGATCAAATTTTGTGAAAGAAGCTTGACATGAAATAATGTACACCGTGATTGCATTTATTTAAATTTGTAAGTCTTCTTTTAAAGTCAGAATAAATATTATTTTGGAGGAAATGAATATAGAAAAATTGACATAGAAACATTATGTAGCACTGTCTTTGGCTTGATCTAAGTGTTAGTTACATTGCTGTCTACACATAAAAATCATTAAGTCAAACAAAGATGACCTGCTCTTTGGTTACTAAATTTATGTACGTTGTTGCTCAAGAAGGATATAAATGCAAAATGTTATAAATATTTCACTATAATAACCCCAAGTATGTGCGAAAGATAGTTGCTGTTTAAACATGGTAGACTAAAGGATAAATCAAGTGGATTCTTACAACTATTAGGAAGCAACCTACTCATAAAGAGGGGTTGTGTCCCAGGAGCTTCAAGAACTTACTTACCAAATACTTAGTCATAAATTCCTTTTTTATTTATATTCTTTTCTGTTATCCCTAGCTGTTATGGTATGTATCAGTCAGTTTTCATGCTGCTGATAAAGACATACCCAAGTTTAAGTAATTTATAAAGGAAAGAGGTTGTTTGACTCATAGTTTTACATTGCTGGGGAGGCCTCACAATCATAACAGAAGGTGAATGAGGAGCAAAGTCACATCATACATGGCAGCAGGCAAGAGAACTTGTGCAGGGGAACTCCCCTTTATAAAGCCATCAGATCTTGTGAGGCTTATTGACTATCATGAGAACAGCACAGGAAAGACCCACCCTCATCTTTCAATCACCTCCCACTAGGTCCCTCTCATGACACATGGAAAAGATGGGGACTACAGTTCAGGATGAGTTTTAGGTGAGGACAAAGCCAAACCATATAATGGTATTTGGTTAGACACAGCTGGATTACAGGAAATTAAAAGACAATTTCTTGTGCTACTTTGATTAAAAAGCTGATATACGGGTTTAACACCACAGTCAATTTGGGATGTAGCATTAAATTTAGTAACACGTTCAGAGAAAAATATTGAAACTCATGGTTAAAGAATTAAATCTTTGAAATTTTCCTGTCCTTTCCTCTATGGAATGCTATTTTCACTTTTTTCATAGAGGATTCCAGCATGATTTTATGAAGGGAGCTAATGGGCTACCTATAATGTCCACTGATACTTTCTAAATCTTGTAAAAGATAGCTCTTTTGGTCTTGACAAAATAGCCTAGACTCATCTCTCTCTCTCCACTCCTCCCCAACTAATCATTACTATAAACCATGAAAGTAATGCAAGAGACAATAAAAGACAACTGAAAGTTGAGAACAAAAAGGTAAACTGTTTCAGGAACACAGGACATCAGTTGGTTGTCTTACAAATGATCCCTCCCCAACAAACCAAGTCCCAGTGTTTCTCAAATTCCAATCTAGCAAAAATAGGCTGCCTAGGCAGGCTCATTCTTTTCCTGATTGAATAGGAATCTTGCCATCACTCACCAGGTGAGTCACCAAGAGAAGCCAATGAGGAGTACATGGCAGCCATCTGCCACAGAAAGCACCACTTCTCCAGCAGGACTGAGACCCCAAATCCCCCACCTTCCCATCAAGAGCATAGCATGGCAGGCAGAGGACACTGTCGAGGGAGTCCCAGCACAATACCACCTGGCCTGGCAGGCGTTCTCCATAACCACAGAATCTGAGGCTTCTCTCTCCCATTCAGGAATACTATGTGGCTGAGCACTAGGAGGATCCTGTCCCTGGAAGTGCTTAGAGCTGGAAGCCTCTTCTTGCTCTGGGCCTGAGATCTTCTCCCTCTAGCACAGGGATATGGGACAGCAGCAGATGGCAATGGCTACAGGAATCCCACCACCACAAGAACCTGACTGGGGAAACGCATTTTATCTCCACCAGCCAGAGACTTTCTTCACACACCGATGGGCAACAGGTGGTCTGACCTTCCTCCTTCCCCCTCCAGCATCACCAGGAGGAAGCCAAGGGAGCCCAGGTGATATAAGATAAATCACACAGACCAAAAATACAAAGGCTCTAAGAGTTAAACCGTTACTGGAGATACAGCCCAGAAGAGTAGGTCAGGCCCTTCATGCCAAAACTAAACAGTGTTACTGGCTAAAGAAAACTAAACAGTGTTACTAAAATAAAGACTTATCTATGAGTCTCCTAACATAACAGACACAATGTATGGAATACAATGGAAAGCCACCTTTTATATGAAGAACCAATAAAATTACAACTTGAATGAGAGAAACAGTCAACTGACACTGATGCTGAGATCAGAGATTGAAATTATCTAAAAAAATTTAAAGATATTTTCATAAAATAATTCTAATAATAATGAAGATATCAACAATTTTAACACAGAAATAGAAGTTAGGAGAAAGAACCTAATGGAGATGGTAGAACTCACAAATACAATAATGGGAACAGTCAACTTGTTGGATGGGCACCACAGTAGAGTGGAGATGACAGAACGGAGCAGTAAACTTGAAGACAGATCAATAGAATCTACCCAATGTGAACAAAAGAGAGAAAAGAGAATGAAAAAGAAATGGATAAAGCTCTGGAGATCTACGAGAAATAATGAACAGATCCGATGTTTGTATCGTTGGATTCCCAGAAGGAACCCGATCTTCCTGAAGACCTAGAAGATTATAGAACAAGAGACTTGGACAATAATAAAATTGTCCACAAAATAATAATAATGATAATATTGCCAAGAGTCTTAAGAATGCAGTGAGAGAGGGCAAAGAAAAATCTAACAATTTTGTTGGTAAGGCTAACAAGAAATATATAATAATTTTATTGTCAAAAATCTGTTGAATTTCCAAAAAAATCAGAGTCTGGTACTAATTCGAGCATAAATCTGCATTCAACATAAATTTTGAGATGAGATGAAATAAAGAGAGTATAATATTTTGATTTGGGTATAAGGCAACATTTTATATTAAGTATAGATAGTAATAACCTAAATGTTGGCAATAAAAGTAATAAATATCACATAATAGCAGCTTTTTTTTTACTTGTTCCTTGGTCATTTCTACTTATTTCCTCTGTATACTCATTATTTTACAAATACATTTTTTTCTGGAGTGTCAAAAAGCAAAAAATAACAAGGCATATACATTCATATATAAATGCTTTTTTTAACAATGAGATTTGAAGATTAAGTCAATTTGAGATAACAAGAAAATCTTAAAAGAGGGAAAATAGAACTCTCTAGTCCTGAAAATCAGTAAAAGTCTGCTGTCATTTATTTGAATATGGTAGAACGTCTTTTATATAGAGAGAGGAACGCCAAGGAGACAAATCTTACTTTAGTCAGCCTCCCCAGTCTCCCATCTCCTGCCCTTCTTTCCACAACAATGGGTCCTCTTAAATAACATCTATAAAATCATGCTACAGAAACAACAGTCTCCACAGTTTGCCTGGCTTCAATTGTTCGGTGATTTTTCAACTAGCAGATCAAATTTTGATTTTGTAAATAAGGGTAAATTGTAAGATCTCTTTTATTGCATCTCTGGGCACTATTTTTCCTTCATATTTTCTCTGTAACTAAACTCAATAATGTCTTTTTAAAATTTGGGGGTTTTTAAAAATGTTTATTTCTTCAATTTTCATTTTTAATTGTAAATTGACATATTATAGTTGTATATATTTATGGGGTAAAAATGATGTTATGATTTATGAATACAGTCACAGTCAAATGGGGTGAAGCCTCAATTAGGCAGAAGATCAGTTTTTTTTTTTTTTTTTCCTTTGAGATATATTGCACTACAAGGTGAATGTAGTAAAGTATTACACAATTTAAAGTAGCTGAGAGTTAATTTCAACTACTCTCACCACAAAAATGGTAAGTATTTGACATGGCGGATTTGTGAATTAGCTTAAGAGTGTCCCTTTGATTCTCACTCTTGTCTGCTGGAGCCTGAGATCCTGCCCCTTACTAACTTGTGGGCACGGCTATATTTTTATCCTTCCTTGGTCACCATTGGCTCTCTATGGGTGTTCTATATATTTTTTTGTAATTTATAAAAACAAGAGCAACTGTTGCAGAGATAATGCAATGTAAAGAGTTAATCCTATATCATTTTGTTTTCTTCTGTGTATGCACAGAAGACATTTTCCACCTGCCCTTCCTTTCAGATATGCTTATGATACAAAGTTTTGACCAAAGGGATGTGAGCAAAAGTCATGTGTTCTATTTCCAAGATGAAACATAAAACCATCTGCACACTGTCCATGTTCTTATCTTCCTGTTCCAAAGCAAATTTCAAGTTGATATATTTAAAATGACACTTTCACAAGTTGGAAAGCGAAAGCATTGGCATTGATTAATTAAATCATGGAACAGATCTACCAAGGAAAGCTACCCCACTTCATTTACATCAGGCTGTGACAGGACTTAAGCATATCCTTTATTGTATTTACCCAGTTAATTTTAGAGTTTATTCATTACCACAAGAGAGCCTGATTAATAGAGTTTACTTTGGCAGAAATTGGGGGAATTTGTTTCAAAAGCAATAAACGAGAAGTTAAAGAGTAAAATCATGAATAAACCAGTTTTGTTCATATTGTTGCACTTCAGATATTCTGAATGAAATGTGTAACCTGAAGATCTGGGAACGGTACTAGAGTTTAATCAACAGGTCGAGTAAAGCCTGGATTCAATGATGATATTCATTATATCAGTTTGAGCAGTAAAAATTTTCTTACGTTAACATAGAGCAAGGAATCCAAAAGCTTATAGACTAGGGATCCTAGAATATATTTAGAATAATGTGATCTTTTTAAGCGCCTTCTGAGGATACCTGGCAAGAGGACATGTCCTCGACTAAGTAATTCAGAAATACATTGTGAGATTTTCTTTGAGAAATTCTGGTGTCCTGTTTTCTGCAGACTGAGAACGGCAGCGAGTGATGCCGTCACTGGAAAGGGCTCTGTGATTTTCATGCGGATGTGAGAGTTCATGGCTGAAAGAAGGCCTGTACTATAATATTAAACAATTTGACCTAATTGATATTTATGGCAATCTCCACCAAAAACAGTGGTGGACACATTACTTCAAAATGCACATGGAACATTAAACAAGAAGGTCAATATTATTTCTAGGTCATGAAGTGAATCTTGACAACTTTAGGAGTTAACTAAAGTCTAGAATAGTGTATATACTAGTACTAAATTGAAAAAAAAAATTCAAAATACTAAATGTTTATTTTTTCTTGGACTTTTCACACAATTCTAACCTGATTAAATTGTAAGAAATTATGCTATAGCTAATAACTTAACAATAACACAGCATTGTGCCAAGGATAATTAAATTCTCCCTATACTGTAGATATATTTATTGTTTAACTATTTTTCACCTGTTTTAGCCCTCCTATTTAGGCAGTATTTATTTTTTAAAAAAGCTTTACATACATTGCCTTTTTACTCTGCAATCAGTATAAATTTTCAAATAAACATTCTTTCTTGAAACAATATGACATTTTACTTTCTAAGTAAAGTTCTATAAATTCCATGTAAAATGTTTACTTTCTAAATATTAGTTCTACCAATTCTATGTAAAATGACATAGGGAGCACACTTTAAGCAAAATTTTCACTTGCCGTGAACATTTATGATCAAAGAGACAGAGTTGGCCGGTAGATCTCAAAACAAAGATGCGGATAATGAAAACATCCATCTCTTGTTATTCTAATGAGGCATCTTTTGCTGGTGAAATAACTGTCTTCTATAATTAACAGCTTAGGGACATTTTAGTGGTTGACAAATAGCTTTAAAATCCTCCAAGTACCTCTTAATCATCATATGCAGCTGCTTAATGAAATTTTCTGATATTCAATGCTTGTTTATCTATTCATATATTTTAGTTTCAGAAACAAGATGGAAAATAGAACTGATATGCCCTATTGTTTAATTTATAAATTAAAGATGTTATCTGTTATGAAAACCAAAATAATGTAGTGTTTGTTTACATAACAAGTCATATTTTCTTAGTACAGGTTAGTTATGAAATAGATACCAGAGTATGTAAATATATAATAGACAGAAAATAATGGGGTAATGCGTAAACCAGGGAAAAGTATTAATGATAAAATAATATTAATTTTAGACTTTTTAGTACTAAGTACTTGCATGTTTTGAGTTTTAACTCATTTAACTATGATGATGGTAATATATTCTGCACATTTTAAAGTTGCATTATGTATTTTCTTTGAAAATATTGACATACCTTAAACATAAGTTATATAAAACATGCTGGATCAAAATAGTCCCCTACATACAGATGTTTTGTAAACATGAACTGGCAATCAATGTTTTTGTTACAATGTTATATAAGCATGTAAAAAACAAAAACATGCTCAGAATTTTTTTCAATAACTTATTAAAATTACCCACTTCAAAAGTGTATTTCTAGACACTTAGCACAAAGCACCTGAATTGTTAACTTTTCCATGGGAAATTAGAAATGTATAAATAAAAATCAAGCAAATCTCTGATTAAATAAATAAACAATTAAATGTGACCAAATCAACATTGGTTATATGAAATCTTCAGGAAAGTAAAAAGGGACAATTATTTCATGTGGTAGATTTTGCTGTGGGTTGAATGTGAGCCTCTTAGGTTGTCTTTTATTTTCTGCTCATCTACTTCTAAACTCGCCTATATTAAATGACAGAATTATTGCACTCGCAGTTCTAGATTTATCCCTCTGATTTTCATTAAATTTCTCTAGCTGGAAAATAAACAAGCAGAAATCCCTTGATCATTATATTTTCCCATCACTGGAGCTATTTCGCATTTCCCAGTACCTTCAATTGTACCACTGCTTCTCGCACCATTTTATGTTTATGAATTGGAATTAACCCTGATGCTTCTTTGTATACCTCTTTGAATACACAGGCTAGTTATATTCCTTTAAATTTATGATTTGTTATTATACCTTTACAAGCCTTTAAGCCTAAACTCTTCATTTCCATAGACGAAGCAAAGCATCATAATTGTGACCCTCTGGTTTTCTTTCTCACCTCTTTCTTCTGCTCCAGAATATTCTAAAGAATCACTAGATGATGGTTCAACCCTAAATAACACTTCACCATTTATATTCCTAGGAAACTGCATGTTGGCTCTTTCTTGATCTTTTTGGAAAATAAAGACCTCATGAGATGGTAAAGTCAAAATGACATCCTTAAAATAAGGTAAAAATGAAAGCATCCAAACCTCATTTAGAAGAATTTCATCTGATTAAAACCACCAAGAACAGAGAGAATAAGAACTTATTCATTTATTCTAGGTAATCTAATTTGTTGACATGTAAATGTTCTTAGTATTCTCTTATGCTTCTATTTCTGTGGCATAATTTGTAATGTCTCATCTTTCATTTCTGATTTTATGCATTTGAGTCTCTTCTCTTTTTTTCTGTATCTTGCGAAATGTCAAAGTTGTTTATCTTTTCAAAAAAAAATCTTAGTCTTATTGGCCTTTTCTACGACCTATCTAATCTTTATGTCATTTATTTCTGCTCTGATCTTTGTTATTTCTTTCTACTAACTTTAGACATAGTTTGTTCTTCATCTAGTTTCTGAAAGTGTAACATTTGCTCCTTTGATTCTTTATTTGATATCTTTTTGTGTGAGTCAATTTTCACATTGCTGATAAAGACATACCAGAGACTGGGCAAGTTACAAAAGAAAGAGGTTTAATTGGACTTTCAGTTCCACGTGGCTGGGGAGGCCTCAGAGTCATGGAGGGAGGCGAAAGGCACTTCTTACATGGTGGCAGCAAGAGAAAATGAGGAAGATGCAAAAGCGGAAACCCCTGATAAAACCATCAGATCTCTTGAGACTTACTACCGTGAGAATAGTGTTGGGGGGAAACCGCCCCCATGATTCAAATTATCACCCACTGGGTCCCTCCTACAACACATGGGAATTATGGGAGTACAATTCAAGATGAGATTTAGGTGAGGGCGCAGAGCCAAACCATATCACTTTTTTTTGTCTTTTATGTAGGTGTTTATCACCATAAACTTCACTCTTAAAACTGCTTTTGCTCATTCTGTAAGTTTTGGTATGTTTTGTTTCCATTTTTGTTTGCTTCAACATTTTCTAAATTTCCTTTTGGACTTCTTCTTTGATGTATTCGTTATTCAGGAGCATGTTGTTTAATTTTTACGTACGTATGAATTACAACCTACCAATACTGAATTATGAAGGTATAGACAATTTGAACACACCAATAATGAGTTAGGAGATTAAAAAGTAGTAATTAAAAAAATCTTTCATCGTATAAAATTCTAGGACCTAGAAGTGCTGAAAGAAAATAATTGTCAACCCAGATTTCTACATCCAGCAAAAAATATCTTTCAGGAACGAAGGTGAAATCAAAATGTCCTCATACAAGGCAAAAACAAGAGGAGTTTTTGACTAGCAGAGGTACTCTAAAAGAATGAGTGAAAAAATTTCCCATAATATATAGAAAAGGATATAAGGAGGAATATTGGGTGGTCAAAAAGGAAGAAAGAACAAGAATACGTAAAAATATAGAAGCTACGTCTGGAGATGGAGATACCAGTTTTCTTGAATCACTGAATAAATGAAAGCTAAAAATCCATTAGAAGTAACATCTAAAGACTGTATTACCATTATTTCTTTTGCATAAAATCTGACCACCTACCTACCTTGAAGAAAATGTAGGAAACTCTATCCCTGAGCACACAGTGTAATGCACAAATAGAGTTGTTTCCACAAGTTGACCCCCGTGATGTTTTGAATCATGCAGGTTATGTTACCTCAGGATGGGGTCAGAAAGGATGTGGTATATACTCTATAAAATTCTGGAATCAACTTGGAATGAGGAAGCATACCTTTTGATTTCTGCTATCACAAACCACTTCTCTAGTAATCTTTTTGGTATATTATCAATTTGAAATTTAAGTCACCAGGTTTTGTTTATTTTGAGAGGGCTTTGACGGTTCTGGCTGGATTTGAAATTCTGACTTTCCACTTACACTAACATACTAACTATGTGATTTCTGTGGAAGGACACATTTCTGAGCCCTTTTACCTTTCCATAAAATAAAAAATATGAATGTAACATAGCAAATATCTAACGTTAGTCAAATGGTATATAAATAATTGAACAAATACATGTAATTAACTGGTACACAATGAGTGTCTAATACACACTGACTAAGAGACTGAAGAGAAAGAAAGAAGAAGAGGAAGAAAGAAGAGGGAGAAAAAGAAGAATTTCCTCTATCACTGTAAACAAAAGCTATACACTTTACGTGTTATTCCAATTTTCTTTCATCTCATTGTAACTTTAAATTCTTTTGCAATTCGTGCTTCTTAGCACCTTCATTAGAAATTATGACTGGTGATAAAAGTGTTGTACAACCTTACATATTCAACCAGTTATCACCCTGTTTTGTCATGACTCCTAATATTTAAAGTATATTTTTATTAGTTCAAAAATTAAAGAATTGATGATCAGAGACACATTAAACAAGGATACATACATAGAATACTACAGCTAGAAGGGACCTTAAACTTCACTCAGATCCCATTTGTCATAATACTGTCGATTAGAAAACTAAGGCCTTTAGAAGGAAAAGGACTTATTCACAGTAGTAAGATGGTCAGACTCCCATTAGAGTGATGACTAATGACAGGGTTTAAATAGGTTTCACTGCTTGTAAGGTGTTATAATTTAATGTATAAAAAACATATGCTCTGGAGTCAGATTGTCTCACCATAAAATGTCATATTTTTTTATGGTACAGCTATAAAAATGTGTTGAACTTTCTGTTCCTTGGTGTCCTCATCTGTGAAACAGAGATGATATGGTCCTTGCATCATGGATTGTAATGCTGAGTTAATATGTACATGTGAACCATTGCAATTCCTGAGAGGCAGCAAATGATCAACTGTGGCGATTATTACCAGTACTGCTATGAATCATTGACCATTTTTAATTCAATTGGATATGCAAATATGAAAATAATGAAAGCAAAGAGAAATATACTCAGTTAAGCATAAAAAATATGAAATAATATATAATGAAAATAAAGTGTATGCTGAAGGCACTGGAAGTACACTGCTATAATGGACTTACCTTGTACACAAATCAGTGTAATATTGTTTTAAGTAGATGGTAACATATTAAATGTATATAATATATATTTATCATATATATGTATTTTAAAGTATAACTATATATAGATATATATCCAATATCTAGTGTCTATGTCAATATCTATGTCTTTAGTTTTCTATATCTATCTATGACATATCCTCACTATTCATAGATTTGGATTTGTAAATTTGCCTATTTGCTAAAAATTATTTGTAACAACAAACTCAATACTGCTTGTAATTTCATGGTTGTTTCCAGATACGCTCAGTGGCAAAACATTCCCAGCTGGGGTTGATCAAGATGCTGCTCTGCCTTCTGTTTCAGCTCTTGTACCTGTCATACAGAAATGATCAAACATGGGCACACTAGGTGTGCATAGTGTGGTGAAGTGCAAGAAAATCTGGCTCTGGGTCCAGTTAGATCAGATTTGAATCCCAGCTCTGGCATTCTTTATTGGGAACACTTCTATTAAGTCACGTAACACTTCCGAACCTCCTTTATTATATAAAGGCAATATGGAAATGCAGCATCTATGGATCATATAAGTTATTATTCTTTCCAGAGTACTCAAGGTTATAGTAACATAAATGTATGTATTCAACAACAGCTTGAGGATAGGTTCCTTTGGAACTTTCGCTAACGGTGTTGAAATCATTTTTTACTTAGTACTGAACTTAAATGTTCTAAGTAAATCTTTGAATGCCATTTCTCTGATGGAATTCTGATGTCAAAAAATGTGTTTCTCTGCAATGTCACATTAAATATCATTTCCAAAATCTTTTATAGACTTAGACCAATATTAAATTGAATGAATTAATGATAAATTTTAGTAATCTAGATGATATTCAAATAGATTAATCAAGATAAAATACGCAAAAGCACTAGACCACAATACATCAGTTTTTGTTTGTATATTTTTGTCTATTAAAATTATATTTACATTTACTACATCCCCAATTAAGATAGCAAATTCAATATATGATGTGTTTATAATATCTGATAAGGTTAATTATGTTTTAAAACAAGCTGAAATTGAGAATTTTAAATGATAAAGATTTCTTGCTATAAATTTGAAGGTGTGTTTTTAAACACAAACAAGGGCATGTTAATTTCATTATGCCTAAGATATTTAGAAATGATAAACAGAAAAGAATTAATACTTTAAATGAGGAAACAATTAGTACTTTGGATGAGGAGAGAATCAACACTTTAAATAAAAAATCTTTAGACTACACTGTCTGCTCTTAATAAAAACCAGTAAAAATATTTATTTGTTTATTATATCCATTTTGTAGAGATTTCTTCCCAAGAGAGCCCATTAATGCCTCAGCTTTTTTTTGACACTTGAATCAATAAAAAAGAAAAAGAAAACTAGAGAAACAATAGAATACTCACTTTCAGATGAGCTAACTTTCCTAATTATTATCTAAATTTTCTATTATAGTTACTACAAAGTATTCCTATTTTGGTTAATAATACAGTCAATGCTGCGACCACTTTGTTTCTCAAAACCTATGTTCATATTTAATTCTCTTTTATCAAGGTTCAAAGTCTCTGAAACTAGGGCTCAAATTCAGAAAAATAAATCATTCAAAACACTCTGTAGACCCCTACTATTTTTGTCATTTCTTGGATCATTGGATAGCACAAAGCTATCCAATAGCTCCACCAAGAATCTATAATATGAAAGTCATGAGTTATAGATGCTATAAATAATTAGATTAGTTCAGTAGTCTCCACAATTTTAACTGACTTAACATTATTGGAAGAGCATCTCATTTATCAAGTCTATTAATTAATATTATTGAGAGTTCACCATGTCACAGACTCATGAATCCTTGGCTTTATTTTTTTAAGTCAAACATTCCCTAAGCATAAAGTACCTTAAATGTGACTTTTGCAGGGCTGATCTCTTCATACATGTAATGACTTTCCTAGACTTCCTAAATTTCTGAGAAAACTTCTGTTTTTCCGCCAAAGAATAATAGGAAAATAATGGCATTAAGTAGAGGAGTATCACCAATGACACTCTCTATCAAATGTGGCAGAAGAATGTGGGAACGGCTGTTGAAAAAGGTATGGTTTTCTTCATGTTTTTACATTTTTTGCACATTTCAATTCATAAATAAATACAAAAATTTGGCACAATCTAAGCATTAAGAACTC
Organism: Theropithecus gelada; assembly: GCF_003255815.1. Lineage (NCBI taxonomy): Eukaryota > Metazoa > Chordata > Mammalia > Primates > Cercopithecidae > Theropithecus > Theropithecus gelada. Next base: position 60,969,344 of record NC_037686.1, read on the forward strand.
TCCTAAACAAGTGAAATTCTCCCTTCAAAGCAAAGCCACTTTCTAAAGAATTCCTCTAGGAATGGAATCCAAATTTAGCACAACAACAAAAGCAAAAGCAATGTAAAAAGAATGCCCAGACAGAAGTTAGGGAGGGCAGACAATAAGGTGGATATAAGAGTAAACGTTTTGTTTTGTTTTGTTTTTTTCCTTTTTAAAAATCAATTAGCAAAAACTAAAGTAGAGAGAGTTAGCTCTAGAACCATATCAGAAAAGTTACTGTGACCACACATCAGTAAGTTTAGTATAATCTATTTCTCATAAAACCAAATCAAACAAATATAAATAAAAATAACAAGAACACCATAAATCAGAATTAGAAAAATGAACAAATGACATGATAGAAGTAAAAAAAAAAAAAAAAAAGAAACAAACAAACACAAAAGGTCTCAGAAATAAAGACTAAACTAACATGGAAGAAAAGAGGAAATTAACATTACATATATTAAGTTTTAAGAAATAGAAGTTAAAAGGAGGATGATATTAAAATCAGGGAATAAAGATGCAAGAAATTAAAAATGAGAGGGAAACAACAGATGTGGAACATGAGTAAGGAAGAAACTATGTAAGTAAGATAAACATTTCTACAGTTTTATGCCAGTTTCATGATGCTTTGGAAAAAAGAAATTTCTACAGAAGAAAACCAAGTGAATGGCAATGAACAAATGATATGAATATTGACATTAAAAATTCTAAAAATTAACTTCTTTTTTTTTTTTTTGAGACGAAGTCTTGCTCTGTCAACCAGACTGGAGTGCAGTGACTGGATCTCAGCTCACTGCAAGCTCCGGCTCCCAGGTTTACGCCATTCTCCTGCCTCAGCCTCCCGAGTAGCTGGGACTGCAGGCGCCCACCACTGCGCCCTCGCCCAGCTAGTTTTTTGTACTTTTTAGTAGAGACGGGGTTTCACCGTGTTAGCCAGTATGGTCTCGATCTCCTGACCTCATGATCCGCCCATCTCGGCCTCCCAAAGTGCTGGGATTACAGGCTTGAGCCACCGCGCCCGGCCTAAAACTTCTTATTGAAAGACTCATATGACATAATTGGGGGAAAATGACCAAAACAAATAATATTAGTACATATCCTTTGCAAATTTTCTGGACAATAAAGAAAAATAACAAATCCTTATGACTTTTGGGTACAATGATTAATTCACCTAAAATAATAGAAAATCAAATTGCCATCAGATTTGAAACAACATATATAAGGACACAATGAAGTAACATTGAGTGAGACAAAATGTGGGCCAAGTATACTACCTGTTAACAGAAATTATTTTCATGTATAAAGGTCAGAAACTACTATTACCATGCAAAAATAGTCATGTTCTGTGAGTCTTTTTATGAGGAAGATACTAGAGATTGAATGTCAGACAGCAAAAATGAGTAGAGGAATGTTAACATTAGGGTGGTTTGTGATAATTAAATATATTTACCTGTAGAATGAAAGCAAAATTATGATTTTAAGGAAAAATAATAGCACTTAGTGACTGTATCATCTGACAACCTAGATACAGAACAATTTGTAGGAAATAGTGTGGATGGCAGACAGACTATCAGAAAACTAGAATATGTTTGCTTATTCCTAAGTTATTCCCTAAGTTGATTAAAGCTATGTTTCAAATTATGAGTTGGAGTAAAAGGGAAAGCAATGTGAAAATAATTTATGAATGAAATCTCTATTGCTCATTATAGCAAGCCAATAGAAGATAATGAAGTGAAAACATTCATACACCACAGTGCAAGAAAAAGTAACATGGCCGGCAGTTTTCAAACTGCAACAGGAATTTTTAAAAGCCATATTTAAAGGGGAAGTACTCACTGAAGTGATCCTAGGCTCTCATACGTTTCATGAGCTGAATTGTATCTCTCTAAAATGTGTATGTCCCAGACGTAATCCCAGTACCTCAGAATGTGACTGTATTTGAAGACAGGGCATTTAAAGAGGTGATTAAGTTAAAATGAACTTCCTAGGATGGGCCCTAATCCAATCTGACCAGTATCCTTAGGGATTACTAAGCACCTATTAAGCAGAATAAAATAATGTCCCTTGTGGCAACATGGATGCAGCTGGAGGCCGTTATCCTAAGCAAACTAACACAGGAACAGAAAACCAACTACCACAAGTTTTCACTCATAAGTGGGAGTTAAGCATTGGGTACACATGGACATAAAGTTGGCAACAATAGACACTGGGGACTACTGGGAGTGGAGGGAGGGCCAAAGGCTGAAAAACTAATTGTTGGGTACAATGCTGAGTACCTGGGTGACAGGTCACTTGTACTCCAAACCTCAACATCATGCAACATATCCACGTAACAAACCAGCACATATACCTCCAAATTTAAAATAAAAGTTGAAAAAGAAAGACCAAAGGAGATTTGATCATAAAAGGCAACACCAGGGTCATTCATGTACAAAGGGATGGATGTGGGAAGAAGCAGGAAGAAGGCTGCCTTCTGCAAGCCAAAGAGAAAGTTCTCAGAAGAAAGCAACTTTGCTGGTAGCTTGACCTTGACTTCCAAAAGGTCCAACAATTGTGAGAAATAACTTTCTGTTGCTTAAGCTCCTCAGTTGTTGGTATTTTGTTAAGACTGCCCTAGGAAACTTATACATCTGATATGGTTTGGCTCTGTGTCCCCACCCAAATCTTATCTTGAATTGTACTCCCATAATTCCCACATGCTGTGGGAGGGACCTTGTGGGAGACAATTGAATCAAGCGGGTGGTTTCCCCCATACTGTTCTCCTGGTAGTGAATAAGTCTCATGAGAGCTGATGATTTTATCAGGGATTTCTGCTTTTGCTTCTTCCTCATTTTCTCTTGCCACCACCATGTAAGAAGGGCCTTTGCCTCCTGCCGTGATTCTGAGGCCTCCCTAGCCATGTGAAACTGTAAATCCAATTAAACTTCTTTTTCTTCCCAGTCTTGGGTATGTCTTTATCCGCAGCATGAAAATGAAATAATACAGTAAATTGGTACCAGTAGAGTGGGGCATTGCTGAAAAGATACTTGAAAATGTGGAAGCGACTTTGGAACTGGGTAACAGGTAGAGGTTGGAACAGTTTGGAGAGGTCAGAAGAAGACAGAAAAACGTGGGAAAGTTTGGAACTTCCTAGAGGCTTGTTGAATGGTTTTCCCAAAATGCTGATAGCAATATAGACAACAAGATCCAGACTGAGGTGGTCTCAGATGGAGATGAGGAACTTGGTGGAAACTGGAGCAACGGTGACTCTTGTTATGTTTTAGCAAAGAGACCAGCAGCATTTTACCTCTGCCCTAGAGATTTGTGGAACTTTAAACTTGAGAGCAATGGAAGAAATTTCTAAGCAGCAAAGCATTCAAGAGATGACTTGGGTGCTGTTAAAAGCATTCAATTTTCAACAGAAAACAGCATAAAAGTTTGAAAAATTTGCAGCCTGACAACAATGCTATAGAAAAGAAAATCCCATTTTCTGAGGAGAAATTCCAGCCGGCTCCAGAAATTTGTATGAGTAACAAGGAGCCAAATGTTAATTGTCTAGACAATGAAGAAAATTTCTCTGGGGCATATCAGAGGCCTTCACGGAGGCCCCTCCCATCACAGGCTTGGAGCCCTAGGAGGAAAAAGTGGTTTTGTGGGCTGGGTCTAGGGACCACAAGCTGTGCACAGCCTATGGACTTGGTGCCCTGCGTCCCAGTTACTCTAGCCATGGCTGAAAAAGGCCAATGTAGAGCTCAGCCCTGGCTTCAGAGCATGTAACCCCTAAGCTTTGGTGGCTTCCATGGGGTGTTGAGCCTGCAGGTTCATAGAGTCAAGAATTGAGGGGCCGGGTGTGATGGCTCTCGTCTGAAATCCCAGCACTTTGGGAGGCCAAGGCGGGCAAATCACGAGGTCAGGAGATAGACACCATCATGGCTAAAACGGTGAAACCTCATCTCTACTAAAAATACAAGAAATAAGCCAGGCATGGTGGCGGGCTCCTGTAGTCCCAGCTACTCAGGAGACTGAGGCAGGAGAATGGCATGAACCCGGGAGGTGGAGCTTGCAGTGAGCCAAGATAGCGCCATAGCACTCCAGCCTGGGTGACAGAGTGAGACTCTGTCTCAAAGAAAAAAAGAGAAAGAATTGAGGTTTGGGAACCTCCGCCTAGATTTCAGAAGTATGGATGCCCAGGCAGAAGTTTGCTGTAGGAGTGGGGCTCTCATGGAGAACCTCTGCTAGGGCACTGCAGAAGGCAAATATGGGGTGAGAGCCCCCACACAGTGTCCCTACTGGGCACCACCTATTGGAGCTGTGAAAAGAGGGCCAACTTCCTCCAGTCCCCAGAATGGTAGAGCCACTGGAAACTTCCACTGTGAACCTGGAAAAGCACCCAACACTCAACACCAGCCCGTGAAAGCATCTGGGCTGTACCCTGCAAAGCCACAGGGGTGGAGCTGCCCAAGACCATGGAAACCCGCCTCTTTCATCAGCGTGACCTGGATGTAAGGCACGAAGTCAAAGGAGATAATTTTGGAGCTTTAGAATTTGACTACACAGATGGATTTTGGACCTGTGTGGGCCCTGTAGCTCCTTTGCTTTGGCCAAGTTCTCCCATTTGCAGTGGTTGTATTTACCTAATGTCTGTACCCCCATTGTAGCCAGGAAATAACTAACTTGCTTTTGATTTTACAGGCTCATAATCATTATAGGCAGAAGGGACTTGTCTTGTCTCAGATGAGATTTTGGACTGTGGACTTTTGAGTTAATGCTGAAATAAGTTAAGACTTTCGGGTACTGTTGGGAAGGCATGATTTGTTTTGAAATGTGAGGACATGAAATTTGGCAGGGACCACGGGTGAAGTTATATGGTTTGGCTCTGTGTCCCCATCCATATCTCATCTTGATTTGTACTTCCATAATTTCCCCATGTTGTGGGAGGAATCCAGTGGAAGATAATTGAATCATGGGGGTGGTTTCCCCCATACTGTTCTCCTGGTAGTGAATAAGTCTCACAAGATCTGATGGTTTTATCAGGGGCTTCCGCTTTTGTGTCCTTCCTCATTTTCTTCTGCCACCACCATGTAAGAAGTGCCTTTACCTCCCACCATGATTGTGAGGCCTCCCCAGCCACGTGGAACTGTATGTGCAATTAAAACTCTCTTTCTTCCCAGTCTCCTATATGTCTTTATCAGCAGCGTTAAAATGGACTAATACAACACCTATGATTTAAACGCTCCCCCTGAAATCTGCTATAGTTATTTAGTGCAATTACTGCCTCAGCTACTCTGTTGTTCTGCGGAATTAATGTTTTCACCAAACACAAGTGTTTACCATGGTTTTCTTCAATATACAACCCTGATGTTGCCCAGGCAGCAATAGCTATTAATATGTGGGCACTACAAAACTAAATGTTTCATTAATTTAGTCAACATTAAAAACAAAATAGCACTTATCTATGCCTATTTTTTAAAAGTATTTTTGGAGGAAGGTGTTGTTTGATATTGAGAAAACAGTTATAATGTACCAATAGTAGAGAAAATCAGTTCAATGGGGCAGCAAATCTGTAGTTTGGGTGCAGGTAGGTGATACAACATTTATTGGAAAAGCTGGAAAATACAGAAGGAAAGTGTGTGAACAGGGGTGTTCTAAGGGAACTATCTTTAAAGTAGCTCTAAGACTGCATCTGAATACACTTGCTTACCTCGCCATCTCACCTCTCCCACAAAACATTAAACAAGGTCAGATGCCATTTCTAGTCTCTTTCATTAACCCAATCTTACATATATGTTTACAGTGTGGCATGGCACAGCTGCCCTGTTCTATACATTAGATGGTTACAGAAAAGGCGTGCCACAAGAAGGATATTGTCTTAAAACTAATGACATGGACTACTTTTCTTAGAGTGTGTGATAATAAAATTTACTCAATGTTTCCTACTGATATATACCTATGGATCATATATAAGATTCCCAGTCCAAGAAAATATGCTAAGAATAGTCACTCTATAGTAAATAAACCAAATTTCAAAACTTTATCTGTTTCTTTTTAAAATAAATTGGTCAGGATGAAGCATGATGATTTACTTCGAATTTAATAGAGACTGTGGAGAAGACACAGGATCCTCTGGTATTAATTCCATGGCCAAATAATTCCCAGAGATTGTAATTACAATAAAAACACTTAGAAATTATATTTTCATCACCTGTTAGTCAACTAACGTAATTTAAAATACAAAGAATATTATGTATTTCTTATTTAAAAGCTATTAAACATTAAATTTATAATTTAATATCATTAAATATTCGAATACATATACATTTTTGAATTTTATTTGATATAATCAATGTATAAAATATTTTAAAAAATGGTTCGGCATGTACCAGGATAATAGAATATTTTTGCAAATTTTTGTCAAATGCTTAATCATTTGTCATAAGACTGAATAGTGTCCCTGTATTATATATGTCCCTGTATTATATAAGGGTGTTAAAGCATCTTCCCTATTGGTTATAATTTTGTAACTTAATTCATTCTTAACACCTTAACTAGACCTGGAACTTAAAATAAAAATAATTAAAAATAAATCAATAAAAAGGCCGGGCGCGGTGGCTCAAGCCTGTAATCCCAGCACTTTGGGAGGCCGAGACGGGCGGATCACGAGGTCAGGAGATCGAGACCATCCTGGCTAACAGGGTGAAACCCCGTCTCTACTAAAAAATACAAAAAATAGCCGGGCGAGGTGGCGGCGCCTGTAGTCCCAACTACTCGGGAGGCTGAGGCAGGAGAATGGCGTAAACCCGGGAGGCGGAGCTTGCAGTGAGCTGAGATCCGGCCACTGCACTCCAGCCTGGACGACAGAGCCAGACTCCGTCTCAAAAAAAAATAAAAAGAATTAAAAAAAAATAAATCAAAAAAACATTTTGTGTTTCGAAAATGAAGATGAACTTTAGTAGCGCTAAAGGTACTATGACTAGGGAGAGGTCATATGTAGAATATGTTAGAAATCATTCTAGAGAGAAAACTGATTCCTAATATATTCACAGTTATAGTCCTAACTCTGATGGAAAAAAGGAGGCGTGTCATAGATAAAAAATACTGTTTCTGAAGAGGTTGATGGTAAATCTTCACTGATAATCCATGTGGTAAGAATGTAAAAAGGTTCTGGAAAAATTATTATTCATAATTTTTTCACTATTATGGCATAATTTGAAGGATGTTGTGCTTATACGTGAAGACTGAAGATTAAATAGATTAATTTGGAGAAATAAAAAAAATTCATACCCTAATTGAAAAACTAAAAAGTAAAGAATTATAATTCATTTATAATGTATTAACTTATTCATCAAATATTGGATGACTAATATGTGCCAACCATCACTTGAGATACTTGGAACACATTTGCAAACTAAAAACTAAAACTACCCGTGCTTACAAAGCTTGCATTCTGGTAAGGAGGAGACAGATTATAAATGTAGTAAGTAGGTAATATAGTAGGTTACAGGAGGCTGAGTGGAGAGCTACTTAAACTGGCTAGGACTATCTCAATCATTTGTAATAGGCTGCAACAAACTTACCCTGACCCTCATCAAGGGGGAGACATGAACTTCATTACACCGAAAAGCAGAGCCACTTGGCCTTTGCTCTGGGTGGAGATGTCTTCCTAGGCTGATTACTCTAAAAACACTGAAAGATCATTTCGACAACAAAATCTGTTGTCAGTGTCTCTGCTCACATGCATGAAAAAAATAGGAAAGATCCCTGGAGAATTGTCTCCCAACAGAAATCTAATAAAAAAGATTTTAATTTTACCACTCAAACAAATGGTTTTTGGTATGCAAATAGCCACATTTTATACTTTTCTCTCAAAGTTTTGATGTTTCATTTGAGCTGATGCAGAACACAGCACTAACACATTTGACCAAAGGATTTCCTTTGATATTTCTTTGTGGATAGAACTTCCCGGAAGATTATTAAAGGCAAAATCGATAAGTGGGCATATCACAGAAGAAAAGCCCATGGAAATAAAATATGGATTCTCGTTTTCTTAAATAGACTTATGAGAAGTTCCCCAGTGAAACAGACGTAAGTGCCTCACTGGCTGAAACATGTTGACAGTCATTGAATGATAAGTTGTCGTTCACGACCAAGCCTCCTATCTTGGAACCACAGCTGCACTCCAAAAAACATTTTTGCTAATTCCCAACAAAACCTGCTTCTTATTGTAGCTGTTTGCCTTTATGTGTTCTTTTTATTCAGCTGTAGATACTGGAGAATGTATAAGCTGTGACATCACACCATTCATTCTGATAAAAACACTTCTTTTGAAACATAGATTTTGACATTCCTAATAATCTTTGATGTTGCTTACAAGGCCTTAATAACAAGTTATGACATTCAGAAACTTAATGCCTATTGAGGGGAAATTTCTACTTCAGTTGCCATAGCAAATAGAGACTTTGGTATTCATGAATGTGCTGTGAATTTTGTTATGCTTTTGATTCTTTTTTATTTTTGGCAATGTTTGTTATGTTTCAAGCATTCTATAGATAAGACACAATTGTCTTTCACTGTGTGTAGGAGACAATAATAAAGAAAGCATATTAAAATGTCAAATACATTATTCTAAATCTAATAATTAATTGTGCTGTGCCTACATGAGCAAATAACAAAGTAAAAAAAAAAAAGTGTTCCATTTCAGTTGAGAAGAAACAAATCAAGCTATTTATGTCAAAAGCTTATTTGGAGTTACATCTAAAAGTAATGTAAAAGTGAACATTCTTCTAAATCTAATTTATCATTGCATCCCAATGACTAGGAAGATGCTTGCCGCTTAGTAGACAATCAATATTTTCTAAAAATGATGAATAACAAAAGAAATACTATCTAAGGTCTGGGATCCAGGCTTTTACAAAGGGTTGTAAGAATTACAGTTTTATATTATTGAATTAAAGTCCCGCTATTCCACAACTAGCCGTTTAAACAGCAACAATAAGTTGACAATTTTGTAACTTGAAAATTACTTGTATTTCTTTTATCTGAATACTTCCCAGTAAGATAATTCAGTGCTTGTTAAATGACATAAAGATAATGCCTACAAACAGACTCGCCCACTATGGTGTATATACAGTTCACATATCTTTAGGATTAACATATAACAAAATTAATTCTCACTGCAGTTATTATACATATACGTAAATTCACATTGAAAAGCTGCACCTGTACTGTTCCATTCATGCTGAGGAAACAGATACAGTCTAAGTGAACGTGCAATTATTGTGGTCTTTTAATATAATTTATAATTACATAAATTTACTCTAACACTTTAATAATCAGTTATTTAAATTGGTTAATATTTTAATTTCCTTTTTAAAAACATGTTAATTTTAATTTTCCTTTAAGAATTTTACACTTCTCTACTAAAAATCTAAACTGTTTTAGGGCCAGATGTGGTGGCTCATTGCTGCAAACCCAGAGTTTTGGGAGGCCAAGGCCGCAGGATAACTAGAGGGCAGGAATCCAAGGCTGCAGTGAGGTATGAACCTTCCACTAGGGAAAAAAAATAAAAATTATTTTAAACAATAGCTAATTTCTGCCGAAAAAAATCCTGGAATTTTTCAAAGTGAATGATAAATTAATGCAATTATGTGATAAATGTTAGTGTAAAATTAATGCATTACACCTTTCTCAATGTGTAGTTTTGAAAACATAAAATATATAGAATATAATATACTATATATGTACATAATATATTTTATGTATAGGATGCTGGAAGCTGGATGCAAAGGGTGTTGGAAGGTCTCACTACTTAGAAAACAAGTTTAGGTTTAACCCTTCCTTTTTCAGTAGGTATCCTCTCAATCTGTGTACTTGGTATCCTGAAATTTACATTCCAGTAGTTTAAGCATTGATTTAATTCTAATTTTAATTTTATGATAAAAGAGTATTAGCTTCATGGTTAAGTAGAATAAGTTAAAACAATCTATATATTTAGTTTAAATTTATATTAATGTTCAAGCCTATTTATATTTTCCTTTTTTTCCCCAGATGAATGATTTGTGCCTTTAATTCCAGAATTTTCTGGGATTTTCAAATGGAAATGGTTTGGTTCATTTGGCCTCTCATTTAAGTGCTTTCGTTTGGGCCTTTTTCTTCTGTTAAACCCATTTACTTTCATCTTCAAAAATGTTAGATGTCTCCTATGTTGTGATCGTCCCACCTGTTCTTGTTTTTGTAGTTCTTCTCTATTGAGTTTGTATCTTTTCCCACCTTTATTGTTGCTTTTAGGAGGCTTCCAGAATGTAGCTAGATAGGTACATATATTCATTTCATGAAGCTTAACTAGAATCTACTTATTTTGACCTATGAATATATTCAAATTGACCCGACATAGTAAAGAACAAAAATGTGTTATGCACTTTGAATAACATAAGAAGGTGGTGTTACCATGTCTAGGAAGTCATTAGTGTTAGGGTTTATCACAGTTTTTCAGTTTTTTCCCTCTGCTGTACTCCTCAATCCATAAGTATTATGGAGGTAAGCCTTTTCAATTGTGTACCAAACTTCTGCATAGCGTAAGTTGTGTGAACACCAAATGAGAGACCTGCTGTATGCCCTGCATATGGAAAATCATGCTTATTACTAGTCACAATGTCATCCCAGAAAGCATGTCTGAATCACTGTCGTATTAATGGGTGGGTTATTTTGACAGATACTGTAGCATTATCAAACCATTTCTTTGATTGTTTTTACTATATTTTAGAAGATATTGGGGAACAAAATAAGATTCTACATATATTTTATTAAAAGAGATAATTGAAATATATTTTGTACATATAATGAGCCTTCTGAATATTATATATTTTATTAAAATTTTATTTTAGAATTAAGAAAAACTAGCCACATTGTTTTTAGCTGATGGTGATTTTATTTGTAAACAAAAAATAAAGTAAAAATTATCCAGAGTTGTGCAAACACAGAGAAAACAAAGGATAGTAATACATTGTAAATAAAAAGACATTTCCTATTATAATATAGAAATACTCTGAGAACAGGAAGACATGGTTATGCAAGTTATTTATTCCCAAATTTATTTCTATGCCAGAATCAGATTATGATGCTTTAGGAGGAATTACTTATAAACATTGTCTTATTTTAGTAAGTTCTAGGAATGTAGAAAGTTATCCTGCATTAGAGAAAACACATACAGCAAAACAATGTTCCTGCAAATTCTTCGTATTTCTCAAAATACTAATAAAAGGCTGAACTAGGATAAATAGAACCAGGAAGAAACTATGCCCAAGGGTTGAAAGAAATCAATATAAAGCCAGAGAAATATCATGTGGTCTAGCGAATATTATATTGAACTAGCACAGCTACTTCTTAACACACACAAGCACAATCACTGCTTAGACCGGAGGTAGTAGGTAACTTGCAAATGAAAATCGTGGCTCCTGTTTACTATTATTAAATTATTTTTATTTTAAATATATGTCTTCAAAGTATTTTCCAAATTTGTATCTTTGGGTAGATGGCATATTCAGACCAAATGAAGTTGAAGTTTTGTGTACATGGACAAGCATTTGACATACATAATTAAAAGCATTTTCCCTGGATTTTTTAGAACAGTATTTATATTTTGGGATGTGATGCTTGACTTCCCTGTTTACTTGGTAGATGTAACATTGTTATTACATTAAAAATTAATGAAATTAGAATTTTTTTAAAGAAAAGCAGCAAACAGGTCGGACGTGGAGGCTCACACCTGTAATCTCAGCACTTTGGGAGGCCGAGGCCAGCGTATCACGAGGTCAGGAGTTCGAGACCATCCTGGCTACCATGGTGAAACCCTGTCTCTACTGAAAATACAAAAAAATTAGCCAGGCGTGGTAGCGGGCGCCTGTAGTCCCAGCTACTCGGGAGGCTGAGGCAGGAGAATGGCGTGAACCCGGGAAGGCTGAGCTTGCAGTGAGCCGAGATCGTGCCAGCCTGGGCAACAGAGCCAGACTCCGTCTCAAAAAAACAGAAAGAAAAGAAAAGCAGCCTGCAAAAGGAGAGGATTTACTATGCTTAAATCCATGATGTAATAAAGCAATTAAATATGGATATGCCTAAAGAAAAAATGTAAAATACTCGATGTCTATAAGAGGTACTTCATGGCCACAATTCTACTAGCTACCTAGCTGTTAATAATAGATGACTTTAAAGTCGCTATTTCTTCTCATTTGTATTTTTTAAGAAACAGTTGGAATTATGCACTGCCCTGTTTCAAGTGGGCTACACAGATTGCATTTGAGTTTCTTTTCTTAGCTGGTTCCCCTGTCTTTACCCAGCAGAGAATTTAGCAACTGCTTCTAGGGTATAGGTAAGCATCAGAAAACATCAGGGCTGGCCAGATAAGCCTATTGTAGAAATAAAATTAATCTATTTGAACACTCCCTGGAGTCTATGAACAATTTTCAGTAACATAATGTCAAGCGTGTGGCACTGGAATTCCCACACATAAAAAAGGTGAGTATTGAAGAGATTATTTAGAAAAGTAAAAAGGATATGATTATATTTAAACTCTGGATTTGTCAAGTATTTTATGTTACTTATATTCAATACAGCAAGAATCTGGATTGACTAGAACAGCATAAACCTAGAAAATAGTTTCTGGATGAAGGAGATTCCTCTGAGGACCCTGCTGAAATACATAATAATAATACTAAATAAGTAGACATTTTCACAGAAGCAGAGTTCTGACGCTTTACTTATCATAATCTCAAGCAAATAAAATTGAAAACATATGGCAAATGTTAGCGAATTATAATGATAAGTATTCTCTTATTATCAGGCATTTTGTCATGCTTTCACTGTCTTCATATCATTTCATTTTCTACACATCTCAATGAAGTAGGTATTATAATCATTCTTAATTTATAATATAAAGAAAATGCAACTTAAAGAACCTCATCATTTGTTTATGGTTATAAAACTGTAAAGTGTTATATCTTTGTTCGAAACTTGAATTGTCTGATTACAAAACAAATGACCTTAAATACACGTAGAAAGTGCAGACCTTTTATTAAATTCCCAAACAGTAAATCACTTAGGTTTCATAGACTATATGGTTTATGTCACAACTACTCTGCAACTGCATCATGAAGACAGACGTACACAAATACACAAATGAATCTGCTCATTGCAACAAGACTACAATTGCACAAGAAGTTACGGTCGGGGTGCTAGTGAATTGGACCCTGAGGGCCACAGTTTACTAACTCGTGCTGGGCAACAGCATTGTTGGTCATCTGGGATTAATTCCTATGTGCACATAACAACATGCTCTTGTATGATCTTCTCTATGTAGGAATGTGAAGTGAAAAGTATTATCTAGTGACCTCAAGATATGTAGACAAGAAACATCAATAATTTGAGGTGAAAAAAAAAATAACTTTGGAATTTAAAACACATAAAGAATCCAACACACAAGCTTATGTTTCAGTTCTGATTCCGTTATTTTCTGCATGTTACTTAAATTATCTGGGTCTCAAATGTGCTGTGTGTTGGAGGTTATTTTACCTACCTTGGCAGATGGTTGTGAAAATTAAATTTACGCTGTAAAAGTCATTCTTAATGCTAGGTATTTGATAAATATGTAGACTCACCTAATGGATTAGTAAATTATATTATTATAATTGACATTTATAATATGCATTTTAGCTACCTATATGGATAAGTAATTTTTCATATTAGGTTTTCTATATTACAGCGAGTTTATTTTTCTACTTATACTAAAAATTTAAAAACATATTTCATCTGTTACAATCCCGTGATTTTATAAAAATGCGTATAGAATATACATTTATGATTCATATTCAAATCACAGGATTGAGAAATCAAATCATCAGATGCCATAATTGTATGACATCATATGAGAATAATATGACGATATACTAATATCCCACATAGGTGTCATTTCTTCTATAAGTACAATATGAATATATTGTTAATGACTTGGAAAATTCTGAAAAGTTTAAAGAAAAAAATCTATGAAGGCTATATCTAGAAATAACATTACATTCTTATAGATTTATTTTCTAAAATTTTAAATATATATGCATATATATGTGTATGTGTGTATATATATATGTATGTGGGCATATGCGGGTGTATGTAAGATGTGTGGATATGCTTGTTGTTTCTATGTTGTCAAGTATATGCTATGGTTCACCTTTTTATATATATACAAGAAGATCCTATAAAAAAGTTTTTTTTTTTTTTTTTTTTTGAGACGGAGTCTTGCTCTGTCGCCCAGGCTGGAGTGCAGTGGCGCAATCTCGGCTCACTGCAAGCTCCGCCTCCCGGGTTCACGCCATTCTCCTGCCTCAGCCTCCCGAGTAGCTGGGACTACAGGCGTCCGCCACTGTGCCCGGCTAATTTTTTTCTATTTTTAGTAGAGACGGGGTTTCACCATGGTCTCGATCTCCTGACCTTGTGATCCGCCCGCCTTGGCCTCCCAAAGTGCTGGGATTACAGGCGTGAGCCACCGCGCCCGGCCAAAAAAGTTTTATTTTTTGTTTTAGCAGCAATACAGTCCATAGGATCACCACATCTATATGACATGTAAATTAAAGAAAAGATGAAAGGCAAGTGATAAAAAAATTTTACTCAGTGATCAAGGCAGCAGAATAATCAAACCCACAGATGACTAAGGAAGATTTTTAAAGCTAAGGGACGAAAATACCTGCTCTATATGATAACTTTTGCACTCTCAATGCCCTGCAAAAAAAAAAAAAGAAAAAAAGAAAAAAGAAAGAAGAAAACACAAATATTTTTGTCTTAGAAAGGAAAGGCACAGTTTCACCGACTTTAGAAATGTTTGGACTCAGTTGGGAATGAGATTAATGATTTTGTGAAATCAAAGTATGCAAGAGGATCCAGCTGAGATCTGACTCAGCTGATTAACCAGCATGAACTAAGGACTGGCATTGAGTTGTATTGTGATTGCATGACTTCACAGCCATAAAAATAAAAAAAAAATAAAAAATAAACCATGAAAAGAATAAATGTGCAACCTCATACTCCAATGATGCTGTAGGAGGTTAAAAAGAAATCATTTATGTATCAAGCTCAGACAATATTCAACATTTATTTGTAAGACTGTATGGTAATGCAGGTGCACTTCCCTGTGTATGTTTGAGTGTCTGCATGTGGTATCGTGCAGATAGAAATCGATTTGTTTTCCATGCAAATGATTTCGCTCAATAGACATACATTTCGCCCTAATCTACGACTGTCAAAATATACAAAGAAAAAAATTACAGAAATGTTTATCACTCAGGAACATACATTGGTAGATTATTACAGCTTCAAAATCGTATCACTTTTGATAGGACAACATTTGACACACAGAAAAATTAAAGAATACGAGAAATCATTTAATGAATAGACAGCTCATTACTTGACATGCAATATAATAGTGAATAGCTATTTCTATGCCTTTTTGTGAAGGACAACATTGAAAGGAAGCTTGTAATCTAATCTTTCTCTTAAATAGGACATCTGGGAAATGAGTGACCCAGTCAAATTGTTGCTTTTACATCCTAGTAATAAGACCTTTTGGTAAATATACACATGCTATTTCCTACCAAATTGGAAATGGAGAGTCCTTATCAGTAAAAATGCTTTTAGCATTATGTATAAATTTTGCAAGCCTAGCTAGCTGGAGAATACTGATAAACTGTGTAAATAAAGGTATACAAAAAATGGAGATATTCTGTAACTAAAGTTGTTCTTTCTATGTTAGCCATATATTCTCATGCATTACTCAAAATAAACTTTACATGTTTAGTCCTAATATGGGAGAAATAACACTGTGGGGAGATGCATTAGATGGTCACAGATCAGAGTAATTTGTGCCATGTGATTGCCTGAATCCTTTGAATCGTTAATAAAACATGTTACAGAGTACAGTATATTGTTATTCAAATCAGTGTGAGTCTGATTTGATAATTGTACCTTTAGTGTTACCACAAATTGCCACCATAAGCAAGATTGTCTTTCAGTCTATGAATCCTAATTGCTAAGGCACTTTCAACATGAAAACAGAGGAGATGGAAAATGATGACAAATTAATATCAGGATGACTCCCTACCCGTCCTCAGTTTGAAGTGGTGAAAGGAGAAAAGTCTTACCAAAGAAAGGAAGGAAAATTGGATTTGACCTTAAGGATTGACTCTGTAAATAGACACAGAGTCTGAAGCATAAGGAAAGCTAACAAGAGATCCTATTCTCTGTTTTTGGCAGCCCAGACCAAAGCTTCATCATAACCCACGTTTTTATGATTAATGGAAAGAATCCTCATGCTGCCTTGGCCACCATGGAAGACAATATATTCAATCTCAAAGTAGGTTAATTAAGATCATTGATTACCTGAGAGCTGTGGCTAGCTAACTATAATACAATTTTAATTTAATTAATTTTAAAACACTATTCTGTTACACGGTTAGAACACCGTACAGAGAAATGCCAACAGAAGCGTAATGATTATTTGCTAGCAAGTGCTGATCAGAATAAGCCTTGTATTTCAAATCTGAATCATCAAATTCCCATCTAGATATCAGCGGATTAAAAAAGAAAACAAGATCAAAATATTTCTATCCTACAGACCTCTTTAATTGAAGAAAAATGTAAATTCCATTTTTATCATTATTAACAAATCCATTGGAAGTGTTGCAGGCAAATGACTGGGAAATGATGCCAGGCACATTAGGTTGAACTTCAGTTTGTTTGCGGGGTTTCAGTCCTTTTCCACAAAAGGCATGCAGAAGATGCCCTCCAGCAAGATCAAGATCAGACCCAGCAAACTTTCAGGAGGAAAGAAGCCTTCCAGAGAAGGCTCTAAATGACCTGTGAGCTTCAGTCATGAAAAATCATGTAACTTATTTATTAATTTATGCTCCGTGGGTAATGGGAAGGTGGTTTGGGGATTTAGTTTAGTTTTTGTTTTTGTTTTTTTATGTTGAAATAGTTCATTAGCATGAAAATAGTTTTGTTTAAGAATGAATGGCTCATCAACATTCTCCTCTCTTAACCATTGGGTGGAGGGGTAGGATAGGTATACTGCCTGTTCTTTGTTCCAGGTCATTTCCCTCTCCTACCTCCTGCCCAAACTTTCTCTCTGAAACCACCAAGCTTTGAATCTTATACTGTCAGGTTATATATCAGGTTGAATCTCGGGTCATCAGTTGTATATACCATGATTTCAGCTGCAATCCACAGACCTTTCATTTCTTAAAGATTGTATCTCTTGGTTCAATCACTCTCTTCATTGTCTTCCTTTTTACTTCCTTCTTAATTCTTCTCAAATTCAGTATACCCATAGATGTTTCTTTATGCAACTGATTTTTTTTCCCCTTTAGTTCCTTTCCTCTAATAATCTTGTCCTTCTCTTCCATCCTATGACAACTAATTTCTTCTACAATAAATGTCCTGGGTCTGGTCATTACCACTAGATGCGCCTGCTCTGTAATACCACCTCATCACCATTATATTCTATATTTTCAGCTCACTTTCTTTAGCACTCGGATTCCAAGATATTTCAAACCCTCTGGGATAGAGCCTATCATCTTTTCACTGACTATTGTTCATTTGGTAGTTTCTTTTTCCTCATTGCCCAGCTTTTCACCTCTTCTCTTTTTACATATTGACTTGCAGGGAGGGGCAGGGGAGAGTCAAAAAAATTTAAACCCCAAACCTGATTAAATTAAATTCTCCACTACATTGCGCCTGCGACTCTTTCAGTAGAATGTGAGAGGAGGAAAATTCACAAGATCACTAATTGATTCTACTTAAAATTTATGGCTATAAACCCTACGAATTCTTTAAAGCTGCCAAACAATTGTAATGCAGTTACCTATTCCTTTCTCACTTTAATTTTCCTTGATGTTGTCGAAGAAAAATTGTAACAGGTAAGTTACTCAGGCAAGAAAGACTTTTTTCAAGGCTATCACAATATGAGAAATAAATCAAACTCAATGCCTCTGGAGCAAAAAGCATAGTGTTTTCACCCAATTCCATGACCCTGAAGGCAAATTAGAGTAAGGATGAAAAGGATTGTTTTTATGAATTACTAGGAAGGAGAGTTTGCAGAACATGGTGAGTGATTGCATGAGGGAGATGGGTGAAAGGCAGCTGTCAAAATCCACTGCCAAGTTTCCCATGTGGGTGAAGTGGAGAATCATGGTGCCAACTACTGAGAAAGAAAATACTCAATGGAAAAGAGATTTCACTATTTGAGATGACCATATGGGTATCTGCTTCCAAACTATAAAAAGTCACCATCTGCATCACTCACATTTAGGAAATCATATCAGATAACTTTTTTTATGTCTTTAAGTTGAGCATGATATGTTTTCACATTCAGACTTCGACATAAATATTGTCCTATTCTTCTTTCATAGATGGCACAGTTTTCAAAAGCCTCTATTTCTGGTAGTATGAGAATTTTCCCTTGTTAAAAAAACTCCAAGCACACCAAAATATCATGACAAAGACAGTAAATTCTTCTACAATTTCACCAATAAGAAACAGTCACAAATATTTTGTTGCTCTTACTTTAAGTACGTCTACCTAGATAGATACATGTATATTTATGCATACAATTATGTGTTTGGAAATCTATTATGCAACAAAATGTTGCAGACGTCATTCTAGACCATACATTTAAGTGATCTTTGAAACTTTACACATTATTTCTCATTTTGTTTATGTCACAGATTTTCCTTACCAGGTTCAATAGCATAACAGCACCATGATGAACATCACTCTGCATACCTCTATTCACATTATTAATTCATCTTCTTAGAATGAATGCCAATGAGGGGAATTGCTTGTTGATGGCACACAGATACACATTTGTTGGTATACATTGCTCAATTTTGCTCAATTAATTTCCAAAATGAAACTGTCATGTAACGCTTCCATTAACATTTTGGGTTATTTGTCCTTGTGCATTCACTATTTGTTTTCTCACACTGATCTCAGTATCTGTAATTATTTTTAAAAAGTATATTTGCCATGTCTTTGTTTATGACTTGCAACCTTTATATAACATTACTACTGCTGTTTTTAGTATATTTTCTGATCTTTTCTGCTTGAGATCTATTTAGGGTGAGATGGTGTACAGGTTTACTGTCTACTAAAATAGAGACTACTCCAGAAAGTTGTGTATATTTCAATATCAAATCAGCAGGATTTATTATGATGCACATATTTTTGCATTCATTTAATAGTGTCTAAGTGCAAGTCTTGTGATTATGAAAGAGTCTCATCCTAAAATTGATCTCCAGTCCAAACTTGTGATTATCAAAGAGTCTTATCTTAAAATCGACCTCCAGTCCAAACATATGTTATCTAAATCAAATACTTTTCACTATTTTATATTTCTTCTGCTATTTGTATTAATATCTCCAAATGACAATCTGAAACTGCTCTTTCTTAAATTTTCAGGTAGGAATTACATAACATCCTGGTATGGAAGTTGACAATTTTTCTATATCTACCACATTATCCCAATATATTTGCATTTAAAAAAATTCTGTATTTACACTTACCTTAACCCCTTACAGCTTATTCACACTACAGTCTTGGAGTGTGCTTTGTTTACTTTTTTTCATGTAGAACCATGTAGTTCCCAGACTTATTTTTTTGGCTTTCCATGTATCAATATTTCACTGTCTAACTTTCCAGTAGAAATATAAAAACTTTTCAAATAATCACACTCTTTAAGGAATCATAATTTTATTTTTATTTTCTTGATTTTTCAAATTGTCTTATACCAGTGCTATCAGTCTTGTTAAGACAATCTTTCACCATTGCTCATATTTCTCCTATATTGTACCATGTGCTTTCCTTACTCTTTGTTTTACTTTTTAAAATCTATTCACTCACTTTGCAAGAGCACACTTTTGGTAACTCTTAGAAATCATTCAAAATGGGTAAGTATTTTTATTTTTATTCTATTCTTTCAGTTTGAAGTTTGTCTGAATATTGACTGACACTAATTTATACTACAAATTTTTAAAATATAATATATTGTCTTCTAGGATCTAGTGTGCTATTCAATCATAATAGCTATTTCAATTCCTGATTCTCTGTCTGTGACTGTTGTTTCATTCCTTTATTACAGAAATGTTTAGGGTCTTATTCTTTCTTGTGCTAGACATACTGAATTTGCTCGTCCACATTCCATACTATTCTGGTTCTCCACTGCAGATGGTAATCTGAATGCCAACTAGTTTTCACCAATTAAAAATACTCATGTGAAATTGTTAGAGGGAGTAGCGACATTTTTGTTTTTTGTAGATAGCAAGGGCATTAAAATGTGAGTGTTTCCTGTATCATTGTTAAAGTGTGCATTATTCAGTAGATTAAATCTTTAGGTGTTCATTTTTGTTTCTCATGGATGAGACAGAAGTGAAAGACATTTTCAGAAATCCTTTTTCCTGAGCACCTAAAAGGACTTTATTTCCAGTCCTCCTTGCAGAAAGGTCAGGACCATGTGCATTTTCTGGCCAGTGAAATGTAAATGGAAATCATGTATGCCCTTGTTTATATTAAGAAACAGCAACTATTGACTAGATCTAGGTCTTAATGTATCTCAACATCAGATTTCAAACACTGTCATAACATTGTTGAATAATCCCTAGTTCTTTGAATATTTTTTGGAATTTTGGTGTTTTCTCAACCTAAATTCTAGGTATATAAAACAGCCCTACCTATTGCTATAAGCCACAAATAGATGTCAAATAATAATCAGAACAAGAAACAGATAATAACTATTGCAATGACTCTTTATAAGTTCAGTTAAGAAAAATAGGTATTTGAATGTAAGCACTAATTATTGGCAAGGAAACAAAATGTTTCTGAAGATTGAAAACATAAGACATCTGAATTAAAACTTGAATGTGAATATCAGTTTATGTCAAGAGTAAAGCAAATCTTAGGTAAAGAGCACGTGAGATGTAAATGCAGAAGAGGTCAAGCCACTGGTACATGTTTGATGTTGGCGATCATGTATTCTACGTTTCTCATGGTCATATTCATGGCAACTCAATGAGACACACAGAAATTAGAATAATACAAAGACTGTGGGGTGTTTTGAACTGTTTAATAGACATTCTTTACACTACATAGCAGATAAAGTCTTACAACCCATCATCATATGGTTTCTGGAGACCTTCATGCCTTATTTTATGAACTTGTTGAGTAGAAAGATAGATCTGCATTTCGTGCTGGAAGTGAACACTATTGACACCAACAGAAAGAAGCACCTATTGAACTTTCTCTTACCAAATGACTATAATAATATTCTTCAGCAAGAAAAAAAAAAGCAATTGAAAATTTTCACTGGGAGAGTGGGATATCAAAAGCAAAAGTGTTAGAGTCCCTAAATTCCATCACCAATGAGTAGCTGCCAAAGTACTAAAGTCAAAGGAAACAGAAAATTAGAATATAGTCATAGTAATTAGTTCACTTATAAATTATTTAGTATCAAGAATCAAAATGTGGGAGACAAAGTGAATCAAACACAAAAATAAAACTATAAGTCATAAAATAAAGGCAAAAACCATAAAATAAAGGCTACTATAGTGTGGATTAAAAAAATCTAGAAATATAGTGCAACATGGTATCCTGTTTACCACAAGTCTGACACACAAACCTGATAAAATAATGATACTTAATTGGAGGAGCTTAGAATGACCACCTCACTCACATCTTACGTCACAACAGGGCTTAACTAGAGTAACAGGATTATAAAGTAGCAGACATAGGCTCTCAAGAATGTATTAATATTAGCCAGGGGTGTCCAGAGAAACAAAACCAATAGGCAATATATCTATGTACATGACAATCATTAAATAAATTATATAAATTAAGGTGCCATAAAGACACTTTATCAAATTTGAAGTAATATAAATTATACAAAGTATGTTATATCACAGTCAAACTTAACATCATTAAGAAGAAGATAATTAAAAAATCAAACCTAAAATTTCTGGTATCAATGAAAACATTTCAAAAGAAATTTCAAAATGTTTTAAACTATATAAAATATAACTTGTGAAATTTTGTTTGATTCAGAGAAAGTAGAGATAGTAGGAATTTTGCGTTATTAAGTGCAGATTACAAAAGAGAAACATCTGAGTTCAATAAAGAAGCTTATGCCTAAGTAAACTAAAAATGATGGATTAAACCTAAAACAAAGAAAATATGTGATAAAGAACAAAAATCAGTAAAATTGGAAACAATAAAATGCTGAGAAAATCAACTAAATAAAAGGCGATTCTTTGATAAGTCAATAAAATTCATAAACCTCAAGCAAGCTAACTAAGAAAAAATAATATGGGGAAAAGAAAGAGAGATCAGACTGTTATTGTGTCTATATAGAAAGAAGTAGACATAAGAGACTCCATTTTGTTCTGTATTTGAGATGCTGTTAATCTGTGACCCTACCCCCAACCTTGTCCTTGCAAGAGACATGTGCTGTGGTGACTCAAGGTTTAACGGATTTTGGGCTGTGCAGGGTGTGCTTTGTTAAACAAGTGCCTGAAGGCAGTATGCTTGTGAAAAGTCATCACCATTCTCTTAATCTCAAGTACCCAGGGACACATACACTGAGGGAGGTCGCAGGACCTCTGCCTAGGAAAGCCAGGTATTGTCCAAGGTTTCTCCCCATGTGATAGTCTGAAATATGGCCTCGTGGGAAGGGAAAGACCTGATAGTCCCCCAGCCTGACACCCGTGAAGGGTCTGTGCTGAGGAGGACTCGTATAAGAGGAAAGAACGCCTCTTGGCAGTTGAGATAGAGAAAAGCATCTCTCTCCTGCCTGTCCCTGGGCAATGGAACATCTTGGTATAACTGTTTACTGAGAAAGGAGAAAACTGCCTTAGGGCGAAAGGTGGGACTTGCTAGCGCAATGCTGCTCTTTTTGCACTAAAAAGGTTTATGGAGATGTTTGCATATGCATATCAAGACACAGCACTTTTCCTTAAACTTATTCATGTCACAGAGATCTTTATGCATATGTCTTACTGCTGACCTTCTCCCTACTAGGAGAAAACTGCCTTAGGGCGAAAGGTGGGACTTACTAGCACAATGCTGCTCTTTTTGCACTAGACACTAGGGTAGAGTGAAATGGTAACCTGCAGATTTGGAGAAAATATTTGTTACATAATCAATATAGGGTAGGGGTTAAAATACTACAACCCATTGGCCAAATCTGGTCACTGCCTTTTTTGCCTTTCTTTTTTTTTTTTTTTTTTTACTATTTGCAATCTAAGAAGGTTTTACATTTTAAAATTGATTTAAAAAGTCAAAAGTATACTTTGTGGCATAGGAAAATCGTAAGAAATTCACATTTCACAGTTTTGGAAGGACACAGCCATACTCATTCGTTTATCTATAATTGTTATCTACAGGTTTTTTTGAACTATACTGGCAAAATTGAATAGTTTCATCAGAGACTTATTGTGATTCTCTAGGGATCCACATTCTTCTCAGAGCACCACAAATCACTAGGATGCATGTATAACTGAACAGTGTTGTGAGTGCCACATATCGTTATATAGGTGTTTTATGTACCTATTTTAATACCAGAGGATATCTATCATGTCAAAAGAAAAAGAAAGAGAAAATTGGATTATTAATGTCACATTTTTAGGAGACATTAGAGTGTGAAATATTTCCTACTATATTAGGCCAAAACATTGTGATTACTGTGCAATTACACTAATTAAATGACAATAGGATGCAATATGTGTTGAAATTACTAGACTAAGCAGTCATAACGATATTCTCACCTTGCAGGAAAAAAACAGTAGGGAAAATTAGAAAGCTTGAAATGGAATATTTTGTAACAGCAGAATTTCCTCACAAAAATATAAAGCAAAAATGGAGCCGCAAATAAAGTATGTTTGCAAGTGGCTCATTCGTTGACCAAGCAGGGAAAGCCTATTTATTGCTAGTGAGCTAATTATAGTAGCTGAAAATGTGCCCAGAGAAAATCAATTTGTTTATGACTATTAGCCTTTTAGTAAAAATAGATATTCAAAGAGTTTAGGATGTTGTGGGTAACTTAATAGTCTTTTTTAAAAAGACAAATTATATTTAGTGTTTGTCCTTAGATCTGGATGCATTAGCAGATGTTCACTTGTAGTCTATGTGAGGAGTCAATACTTGCCTCTTGGGAATAACTAACTTCTGTGAATACCTGCTTAGAAAAATTACAGTTGAGAATATTTTCAAAGATGCTATGAAAAGCCAGATTTGGTACAACCTGAAGTGGAATATGCTAAAATGTGTTACATTTGATGATGGTAAATAAATGTAGAGAAGAGTAAAAGCTTTCACTGGAAATACTTTTATTCATTTATTTATTTATTTAGAGACAGGATCTCACTTTGTCACCCAGGCTGGAGTGCAGTAGCCCAACCTCAGCTCACTGCAATCTTTGCCTCCTGGGTTCAAACAATTCTCATGCCTCATCTCAGCCTCAGGAACAGCTAAGACTATAGGCATCCACCACCATGCATGACTAATTTTCGTACTTTTAGTAGAAAAGGTGTTTTACCATGTTGGCCAGGCTGGTCTCGAGCTCCTGGCCTCAAGTGACCCATACTCCCTACCCTCAGCTTCCCAAACGGCTGGGATTACAGGCATGAGCCACACACTTGGCCTGGAAACATTTATAAATCTTGTGAAAATAAAAGATGTTTAAAGACTATGAATATATTGTATTATACATCGTGATGTTAAATTTTTGCAGTAAATATTAGAATCTGTCTTGTGTTATGGAACCAGTAGTACCAACGCCAGTCTTCCTTGTTTCTGAGATTTAACTATGGTAACTTGTATTTTGTCAGATATAGAAACAGGATTTCTGAATTGCCTACTGCATTTCAGTTACATTGATAGCATTAGTAAACTTTTATGTGATTCTTTTAGCTCAGGGCTGAATTTTTTGTTTCCTTAAAAAGAAGAACCAACGTCGTATACTATTGATTATTAAGTGGTCTTGAAAAGTAGGTTTTTCTGCAGACAAGATAATGGTTTTTAGTTAATTCAATTAAATTTACAAGGTAAAACAGCATTTTGTATGAAAATTAAATTGCAGGCCGGGCGCGGTGGCTCAAGCCTGTAATCCCAGCACTTTGGGAGGCCGAGGCGGGCGGATCACGAGGTCAGGAGATCGAGACCATTCTGGCTAACATGGTGAAACCCCGTCTCTACTAAAAATACAAAAAACTAGCCGGGCGTGGTGGCGGGCGCCTGTAGTCCCAGCTACTCGGAGGCTGAGGCAGGAGAATGGCCTGAACCTGGGAGGCGGAGCTTGCAGTGAGCCGAGATCGCGCCACTGCACTCCAGCCTGGGTGACACAGCGCGAGACTCCGTCTCAAAAAAAAAAAAAAAAAAAGAAAATTAAATTGCAGTAAAATCATTTCACCAAATAACAGTTTCAGACCCAAACTGTCAAACTGCTTTATCTGTTTCCTGTATTGTCAAAAGAGAAAACATGATGTGAGATCCCTCTTCTCACACAAATTTTTAATAGAAACATTTTCTGAGATAAAATTATAGTCCAACACATTTATTAGACCTCAGTGCAAATTTAAATATATTTTCCACATTTCAAAAAATATTTATCTGCAATTGAAGAGCATTTACTTAATCTTCATTTAGGTGTTTAATTAGCAATGGAATTATATGCTTAAAGCAAATATCAAGAGTAGGATGTAATTGAATCTTCTAAATAACTGTTAGTAGGTACATATCATAAATTAAAATCATATACTCATATACTGATAACAGTACCTATCTGTGTAACAAGGCATTTTCAAAGATGAAATGATGAACAATGGAAAAATCTCATTACAGATAACCATTAAAAGGTGAATATTTGCAAAATATTTTAATAATAACAAAGGCTAACTATATACCCTATTTTAGTTAAATGTTATTCCTTCCAAAAAGAAGTTAATTCTTCTCATTAATAAATTGTGTTACAAAACAAAAATACTATAGTGTTATTATATGTATTTTAATTTTATTTTAAAAAAGTCTTTAGGGGATTTGTTTTCTTTCTTAACGTAGGCACCTATATAATAATAGCCTTGATTTTGTCTCTTGACCAAAGAGTTTAAAATATTCACCATCTAACATGTTACAGAAAATGTTGCTGACACTTGCAATAGGTTCTTACTCAAAGCATACAAAGGATTTCACTAATTGGTGAGAAAAAGCCAGAAAACTATATGGAAAAAATGTTCAAATACTTAATTAAGAACTTTATAAAATAAGGTATCTAACTAGAAAATAAAACATATAAAAATATTTTAAACCAAGTTTTTAACCAGGGAACTGAAAACTAAAATCATGAGGGATACTGCTGCACACATCTCAGAAAGCCTCTCGAACTATTGACAAGAATTTATAGGAAAAAGAATTATTATGTTCCTCATAGTCACTCCTAGTAGAACTCAGGCTTTACCCAAGACTTTAGAAATAGTTTTTTTCATTATCTAGTAAATTTAAAGAAGTGCTATCCTATTGCACTGTGTTTTTATTCTTTCACAAATATGTTTGGAAAATATTTGCACACATGTATCAGGAGATACAAAACAAATGTTGATAGCAGCATTGTTTGAAATAGCAAAGTAACTAACCAAAACCAATGAAATCAAAGAGTAAAGAGGTAGATTATTGCATTTTCATACAATAGAATAGTACCAAAATGAAATTGAAAGATTAGTTTCATATGACAAAATTAATAGAAAATATGAACACATATAGACACATAAAATGGTGGGTGGAAAACATACGATTTCTTTTTTTTTGGAGATATAAATTATATTGACTCCCTCAGAAGAAAAAATGTCCCCTTGTAAAACAAAGTACTTCAAAGCAATCGTCTCTGTACTTGGAAACTTTACTCAATAGCTTTTATTTTAGTTATTTTATTTTATTTTGCTAATATTTTATTTTATTTTGCTAAATATAGATTATATTTATTTATTTATACAAAAATATGCCATATCCTTCCCTATCTTAGAAAATGGCAACTAATTGCTTTCAATGAAGTCACAATGACTTAGATAGTTTAAATAATACTTTAATCAACTTTTTAAACAAAGCTTAAATAATCAAGTAACAGAACTATGTTCTATCAGTTCTTTAAAGTATACTTACAGGAAAATAAACAAAACATCAGAGTTCAGTTTGAGTTTTAATTTGTTTATAATATGGTAAATATAATTGGGCAACTAGTTGTTGGATCAAGAAATGGAATTACCTTCGTCTCAGAGGCCCATTCTAAAGACCTGTTGAATGAGAAGTTATGAAGGAGTCTAAGGGATGAACAGCCTATGTAAATTAAGGTCTTTTTCAGCCCATTTCTCCAAGCAGTGCTTAACTTTGCACGATCAGCACTTTGCACATGCACAGCTCTATCTTCATGCATTTCAGTAGTTATCTAAGTGACGGAAACATACTATATTATTAATTCTAAGTACATAATGTAATCACATAATACCACATAATCAATTAAATTTAGCATGGACCAGGAGTGGCAGCTCATGCCTGTGATCCCAGTACATTGGGAGGCCCAGGAGGGAAGGTCCCTCAGCTTGGGCAACACAGCAACATTCTGTATCAACAAAAAAATGAACAAAATAAATTAGAAGAAAATAAATGAACAAAATGATTATTAACAAATAAATGTTGGTGCCCCTCTGTGGTTCCTGCTGCTTGGGAGGTTGAGGCAGAAGGATTGTTTAAGCCCGGGAGGTCAAGGCTGCAGTGAGCTATGATCGTGCCACTGCACTCCAGCCTGGGTGACAGAGTGACATCCTTTCTCTAAAATATATATATATATTTCACTATCTATAAATATATATATATTTCACTATCTATAAAAATATATATAGTGAATTTTTATAATTTGATTATATTGTACAATAGGGATGGTATTATAAACATGGATAGTCCAGATAGCCTTATTAAACTAATAAAACCTAGATGGAGAAGCAGATAAACATGCATGTGTGAAAAGCTGATTTTCTTATCAGTCGAGTCATGATCATTGAAGTTAGAGCTAGGCAGGACTTTAGAGGACATCTAGGGGCTTGGTAAACAGGCGTTTGCATCATAAACCTGAAAGAAAAAAAATCCTTCATTTTCTACTGTTGGATAAAACAAGTGCTTCATGTGTAGAATAACAAATTTAACATATTCTTTACTACTACCTGATATCAAAAATCACTTTTGTTTGACTAAAAAATGATGATAAGTACTCAGCATTTCCATGTCACTCAATGGTAATTTTTTGATGCACAAATTAATATCCTATGTACATCATTGCCACCAAATAATATCCTATGTACATCATTGCCACCAATATGGAAGTCGGTATGAGAATATATTTCTTCTTTAATCTATAAAAAATCAATAGATATGAAAATGTTTGAATATTAAGAATATTTTTGTAGAGAATTTTGCTACCACTAAATGCATTTATGAAAATATTTGGAAAAAAATTTTAAGTTAAAAAAGGCTGAATAAAAACAAGACCCGTCCATTTCAGTACTATTTATAATGTAAATTTGTAGTCATTTTTTTCTCATGGATTCCGGTGTATTTGTATATAGAATTTTGGAGCATATAAAGTTAAAAAGAAAATAGAAAAAAATTTAAGTACTCTCTTGAAAATAAAAATGTTCATTGCATTAGTTATTTGGGACTTTATGTGTTCTGGGCATATTACAATCACATAGCCAGTGTCATATAATTATAAGTAAAAGACTGAGATATTTTTATTTTTTCTACACTTTACATTCTTATTTAAGGAACATGTTCATTATTAGAAATTATTACCTAATATTGCATTAAAAGCATGATCCTGTGACTGTCTCTAGGCAAGATCAAGACTGCTTCTCTGTTTCTGCTCAATAAATGAAATATGTTCAAGGATCAAAACAAGCAAACAGAACAAAAGTGTCTCGCACACAAAGAAGAAAGGGTGATGTTCAGGCTTATAGACATTGTTCGGTGACATTTTCAACAGATGGTCATTTAAAGGCGGCCAGTCATTGCGCATGGGATGTAGACACTGACTTCATTCTTGCCTCTCAATGTTTCCCAAGTAGTGAGTGACCTGCAGCCTGTCCTTCAGCTAGCACTGTAAGCAGGTACCCTGTAAATCCTTCAGGAAAGCTAAACTGTGCTGCTGTCCTAAAGTGTTAGGGTTAGCTCAGTGACTGGTGGAGACAAATGTTCTCCATGTTGTTATCTCAGGCTCCCCTTGTTTCATTTCTAAATGATGTCGTTTTCTCTATCAGCACAGTGGGGAATTGAATTTGGTTTGGAAATAATTGGTTAAAACAAGTTATCCTTGCACTTGGTTAAATAAATCAAGCAAATATTGCTGACATAGAGTTGAAGTAAGTTGCTAGATTCCTGCTGGGGTTTGAACAAAGTATCTTATGGAAATTATATGTCATTTTGACTCATTTTACCATTATTGTCTGTATATATAAAACATAAATTTACCTCAAGAACGTCTCATACATCTGTAATTAGGAGAGCACGATGTCTATGAACATAGATTCTAGAGTCATTCTGGGCTTTTTTCCCACTCTTGATTCCATCACTGATTAGTGCAACGTTAATCAAAGTACTTTACATCTTGTGCTTCTATTTCTTCAACACAAACAGGGTATAATAATATAATATAAGTCATGTGTTTTCTTAAAGTGTATAGAAAGATATTTGACAGAGTTATATAGTGCTATGAAGAAATTAATAATAACAGATTTATTAACAGTAGTATCATTGTGCTGGTTGGTTATGGCAGTCATGGGGGTGGTGATGGCTTTGCAAGACATATATTCAAATATTCCAGAGACTTTTGCTTTAAACCACTTTAATATCATTTTAATCTCAATGATATTATAGTCTGAATTATGGATAATTTATAAGAAGACTTGGCTGGGCATCAAGCTTTGATGATTTCCCTGCACTCCAGACCCCACTCTAATTAGTCAGAGGTGCCCAAACTTCTCCTTGCCACTTCTCTGGACTCTCCTTTACTTTTTCTACTGGGTTACTCCTCTAATTATTCTTTCAAAGCCTATGTAAAACCAGAAAGGTTTAGTTCTCCATAGGCACAGTAGAGATAATTTAGGAAAACCTAATATTTTACTTTAATTATCTAGTCTGTTAGAAGAGCCTAGTATCAGTAATTATTTATGTGTCGAGGATGACGTAATTTATATTCTGGGGTCTGAGAGATACATCTTCATATGAATTCCTGCACTTAAATCTGCCAGAAGTCCTTTTCTTCAAAATAAAAAATATCTATATTTAAAATTTTTGTTTCAAGCAATAGGAATTGAATATACTCAAAACCTAATTTACTCTTCACTCCACTTGGTTTGTCTAGATAGTCTTCAAGGGAAGCTTTGAGTGAGATGATATTTTTTGCTGTTCATCTGATTTTCCCCAAAAGTAGGCATTACCATATTTTAAGATATTAAAGATAATTTTATCACCATTCATATAAGCATTTTGAAATGCTAATTATTGTCTTATAGCTTTGATTTATTCTTTAACTTTTAGAAGTTGTTATACATATCCATGTTATTAAATTATATTTAAATGTCAATAAAAATAATGGAAATGATTCTGAACTTGTCTTACTGTACATTATGCAAAGAAAAAAATTATTATTTTGACAATGACATATTAACATGGTTTTTATATATAAAGTTTCAACAGAAAAAAATACAGTGAGCCAAATAACTTTATTAATAGAGTTTTCTCTATGATGACTTGAATATACTAAATATAAAACCGATAAAATGAGCAATATAGAATGCAATCAGAATAAAACAATATTAAGGTGTTATTTAAGCTAATGAGTTACAGGCTACAATTTTGCCTTTTCCAACTTAGTTGCAATGATAGATTCTAGATGACTAGTCAAAGAATTCTTTCTAAACATCCATATAAACCATGTAGACTTGATAAATGATAAATCCTTGAAGGAAATTAGATACTTAGTGCACTTCTAATACTGCCGCACACACACACACACACATACACCACACACACACACATACACACAAATTAACTGAATGAATTGGCTCATTAACTTTTTTCTTTTTTCCTGGTTAACAAGGACAGCAAACTTTCTGGAGTCTGAACCAGCAACGTAGCACACAATGTAAATAAAGTAAGCTCTGTACATTTAGCCCAAATTATTGTTAACTTTTGTTTGACTTTTATGTTTCCTTAAGTTCAAAAAATACTATCATGATGCTTAGGAGAACAAAGCCAATTATGGCAATTCTTACCATTTTCTGAGCTTTTTGACAACTTACGTAAACATTGTACATATTTCTAGGATCGTGCATTAGGCATCCTCAAAACAAATGCATTGCCTAAATTCCAAGCTAAGAAGAACAGCAAATAAAATTTACAATATAAAATTGCAAAGGAAGAAATTGTGGTTCCAGAACTGAATTTAACTCTTTAATAGATAATACTGTTCATTATTACACTGCCACAATTTTCCAAAGCTACTCTATTAGTTATGAGAATCCCATACAATGGAAGTGCTTTTCTCTTTTTAAAATATTTTTTTTTTCTTCTGAAATAGCAACCTATTTCAGAAAAGGGTTGTCTCCCAGAAAAAAAAAAAAAGGGTTTAAAATATAGCAAAAAATATAAAATCGTTTTTGAAGGAACAGGCACAGTGAAGCAAAATACTACATTTCTTTTTTCCTTTTTTCTTCTTTTCCACATGTACTAAAAATAAATTCATAAAAAAATAAATTGAAGTCTTTTTCGTGATTGCCTCTCATTCTTGATATTATCCTAGGTTTCTGATAAGACTAGGTGCTCTAAAGCCTGCAGCATAGCTTACACTCAGAGAGGAAAGGAATTTAAAGCATGTTATTAGTGGGGAATGATGCAATTTCTTCTCTAGTACATTCTTTGATTTAAATTTCATTTCTTAAAAAGCCCACAGATACCCTATAGTAAAATATAGACAGCAATAAAAAGTACAAAATAAAGAAAAGCTATACTCTGTGGAAAATTCCAGCACTTTGTTAAGGCACCTAGAGGTTTTCTGGAGATGACCAACTATTTATACGCCCACAGAGAATGCACTTGCCAGTCAACACTTGCAGGGCTGTGATGTTTCTTTTTCATCTTAGTAAATTTTTTATTTCTGTCTACAGCATATTATTTTTAATAATATCAAAAGTATTTCCTATACCAAAAGTAGTTCTCTATTTCTAATTAATGTTTTTGGGGTTGTGCAGATACACATCTCAAAATATGTGCTCTAGTAACTGATTGATGAGGAAATATACTGCTTAAACTAACAGATACACATCTCAAAATATGTGCTCTAGTAACTGATCGATGAGGAAATATACTGCTTAAACTAACAGATACACATCTCAAGATATGTGCTCTAGTAACTGATAGATGAGGAAATATACTGCTTAAACTAACACAAATTCTGTCTCAATTCATACTTTACTACATTGTTGTTTTCCTGTTCTTTTTCTTTCTCTTCTTCCTCTCTCCTTTTTTTCTCTTTCTTCATTTGTTCCTCCTTTTTCCCTTTTTCCCACTCCCCTTACTTTCCCCTTCTCTTCCTTTTGTGGTCTTTTATCTTTCTTTCCCTCATCCTTTTTCTCAAATTCTATAGAAAAGAACCATTCCCTACAAATGTTGAACTTGACAGAGAAAAAAAGGCCTTCTGTCTCTTGGGAGTGACAAACACAAAGGCCAGCATATCATACACTGAGAAAGTCTCATTTCCACCTGAGATGTTGGGACTCGTGTCTCTACACAAAAGAAACAGCAGCATTTCCTTTTTAGGGCCTAGTTTCTTTGGCTTGTGTAGCTGCACGTACAAGAGAAATCGGTTTAGGGGCCATAGTTTTTGGCATCAGACTTAACAACCTTAGCCCAAGTTTGTCCTTAAGGGCTGTTCTTCATAGACACAATTTAAAACACTTCAAAATCATTTTTAGGTGGAAAGAAACATATCCTACAAATGTCTGCTGAGCATTAACTCATGAATTGAATGGGTAGAAGCAAGAGTATTTTTGTTGATGTTGTTAATTGTACCTCCTACAATGGAAGGATTTAAGGTTTAGAGATAATTCTGGCCCTGCCCCAAAGTAGTGACAGGATGAGAAAAGTATAGAATATGATCAAGCTACATAATCCATTGCTTGTCCCAAGTTGGCACTGGGGGGAGTCATCAAAAACTACAGATGGGACAATACAGTTTGTCGACCCACAGTGCATTTTACACCAGAAATTCCTGAAGCTCAAAGAGTACAAGTCACTTGCCATAGGCCAAATAAAAAGAAAATTATACACTCAGAACCACGACGCATATATTTCAATTTTTGATCCAGTACACATTTGTCAACATCATGGCATGCCATTTATCTTATCTTAACATCATCAAAATATTTCCAGTGTCAAAGCAAAAATTACACCGGACAATGTGAAACAATCCAGGGAGACTTTATTTAAGGCTATCACAACAGGGGAGACACGCCAGAACTGAGTCTGAGTTCAGTTCTATTGAAAAAACAGGCAGCAGGTTTTAAAAACCAGGGTAAAGAGGGACATGGTGTTTGCTAATTGGCTTGATAACTTGGAACAAGGCACTCACCGAGACCTAGCAGATGGGAAACCGCTCTTGATTGCATTGTAGAAAAAAAATTGGCCCCCAAGTTTTTAAGAAAGACATCCCTAGGTTGTAAAACTAGCCAAAGCTTTAAATAAATTACATCTCAGAGGATTATAGAAAGGATTTAAAATTACAAGTTTTCTCAAGTAAATGCTCTAAGAAAAGGGAGTAGAGTCAGGAAGAAATCTGTCTAAAGCTGAGAGTACGCGATGGCTGTCTAGATTCCCGGCCACAGATGAAATTATAAATTTGGCTGCATTGAAAAAACAGTAACTTGGATGGGCGCGGTGGCTCATGCCTATAATCCCAGCACTTTGGGAGGCCGAGGAGGATGGATCACGAGGTCAAGAGATCGAAACCATCCTGGCCAAGATGGTGAAATCCTGTCTCTACTAAATATACAAAAATTAGCTGGGCGTGGTGGCAGGTGCCTGGGGTCCCAGCTACTCTGGAGACTGAGGCAGGAGAATGGCTTGAAACCAGGAGACAGAGGTTTCAGACAGCCGAAATCATGCCACTGCACTCTAGCCTGGTGACAGAGTGAGACTTCATCAAAAAAAAAAAAAAGAAAAGAAAAGAAAAAGAAACAAAAAAGCCCCAGTAACTTAAATGTATCACCTTATATCAATTTTCTGAGCATTTCTGAACATCAAGGTCCCTCAAAACAAATTGTAAGGTTTTTTGTTTGTTTGTTTTAATAATTGTTTGTCTCCTGCATGAGTACAGTTACTACAAAACTCCTTCTCGTGCCCTCTTACTCCAGCATCTCCATTGTCCCCACCAATGGCCCTACTGGTTTACTGCCATGTTGCTGTTGGGTTTCACAAGGTTGTTCATTTCTTCTCCAAAGATTTGTCTCCCAGGGCCCTCCCAGTGTGGCAGAACCCACAGGTTTACAAAGTAGTCCTGTGTTTTCTTCAGCCTTTAATTTGCTGGAATCACACCTCTTTTTGCTAAGCCTTATGTCACCCAACATTGCCCCTACCCTCATGGCCAGAGTTCCCCCAGGAAAAGAATATCCTAATCATCTGCAGAAAAGCAAAATAGAAAACTAACTTTATCATGAACACATTCTGAAGATAAAGGAACCATGGTGTGGGATTTTGAAAAAAATAAAGCTTGTTTTAATTGATTACACTAGAAAACTAGAGTCCT
This sequence comes from Theropithecus gelada, assembly GCF_003255815.1. Classification (NCBI taxonomy): domain Eukaryota; kingdom Metazoa; phylum Chordata; class Mammalia; order Primates; family Cercopithecidae; genus Theropithecus; species Theropithecus gelada. Next base: position 61,004,265 of record NC_037686.1, read on the forward strand.
GAGACCAATATTTAGTCTGAATAAATTTTACACCCGGCATTGTGATCACATATATCATCATCGTAAGACAATCATTGGAATTTTAATATTGTACATTGACTTCATTCCCCTTAATTGTTATAATTGCTACCACTTACTGATCATTCACCTTAGGTTAAGCCATATTTGAAGGGATTTGTATGCATCATGCAAGGGGTAGTGTTTATTAGGAATAAAATATTTCCAGCAGTCATTGGAAAGTGAGACTTAACTGAAGGGAAAGAACAGAATGGTAGACTGAGAGCCAAGTAGTGAGTGTGTGATTGTGGTGTATTTCTCCATGACACAATGCTCATTTTCTCTTTTCTTGTTTTCCTATTTTCATGAGAACTTTAGAATCTTTACTCTGTTACAGAAAGTTAGAATCATGGCATATGAATCAAAATTGATGTGACTGATTTTATGTATCTGTAGAGATATATTATAGTTGTTCTTTGCTTTGCTGTGTGTATGTTCTTAAATAGATGCTTTCTTTTAAAATTATCTCCGAACTACAGAAACATTGCAAAGATACTCCCCAAATCTCCACATATTCCTGTCAGATTCTGCTATTATTAAAGTCTTTCATTAAAATGGAATGTTTGTTACAATTAATGAGCCAATATATTGATGCATTCTTGTTAACTAAAGTCCATAGTTAATTCAGAATTCCATAGTTTTCAGCTAATGTTCTCTTGTTCTATGCTCCCATCTAAGACTACACATTAGTTACGTCTGCTTAGGGTCTTGTTCGCTGTGAAAGTTTCTCAGGCTTTCCTTGTTTGGATGACCTTGAGGATTTTCAGGTGTTCTGGTTCTCTGTGAAAGTTTCTCAGGCTTTCCTTGTTTGGATGACCTTGAGCATTTTCATGTGTTCTGGTCACATATTTTGAAGACTTTTCCTTGATTTGGTTTCACATGATTGCTTTCTCACAATTACACTGGGATTTGGGTTTTTGTAGGAAGACTTCAGAGGTAAGGTACCACTATCATCTCATCATACCAAGAGAATGTACAATCAATGTGACTTATCACTGCTAATATTGACCTTGAACACCTGCCTATGGTGTGTTAGGTTTCTCTACTCAAAGGTTACTTTTTCCCACTTTCCTCTTTCCACACTGTACTCTTTGAAAGGAATCCACTGCGCGCAGTCCACAGTTAAGGATTAGGGAGTTGTGGTCTGCTCACTTCATGGCAGAATAGCTACATAGAGTATTTGGACTCCTGTTGCAGGAGAGTTTTCCATTCTCTCTCATATATTTATTTATTCAATAACTTAGGTAAGTATATGACAATATAGACACATCGATATGCATTGTATGCTTTGGGTTATAATGTGATACTATTTTGTTTGTGTTTTTTTTGGTCAAATTCTTTCAGCTTTGCCCAATGGGAGCTCTCTGAGTTGGCACTCATATCTCTCTGACACCCCTCCATTGTATGCATATTTGCTTTTGGTACTTCCATATTTTCTGACCCTGTACAATGCTTCACACTCATCTTGTATAAATCCTGTCCCAGTCTTAGAATCAGCCATTGTTAAAAGAGGCCTTAGTTCTTTTATTGTGAAGTGATATTAGTAATCAAGATGTGGGCTATGAGTGTTGGTTGTTATGAAGGTGTTTTTTTTTTTTTTTCCTAGGCCCTTTTAGCAGACAGAGCAAGGAAATATATGTGGTATACTACCCCATGTATAAATACAAACATTTCTATCAGAAAATATTCATGTCTCTATTAAGTTAAACGTGAGCTCACACCAATGCATCTGATTCTAATCCATTATCACATGAGTCATTCTAACCGCCCCCTTGCTTAGCTGTAAACCCTCATTCCAGCAGTGAGAAATCTGGCTTCCAACACCCGCCATCCATTTATTCAATTCCAGTATGCATGAAGAGGAGTACCCATCAGAACTGTTAACCCACACCAGAGTGAGGGAGCAGATTTATCAACTAGAGTGTTTATGTACAACTGTTCTGTTTATTTTTATTTTGCTTTTAGTTTTACAGACTTTGCTCATTTCTGAAGTTACTTAAGTGAGCATTTTCTTCCCCCCAATTCCTTCAGTGATATTCTTTCATACATTTATAATAGAGTCAGATTCTTTTATACCATCCTGCACTTTATCTTAGGATTCTTCTGACCTCTTTAATGACTTTGTTCATTTGTCTATATTAGGGATGACATGTAGTGTTGAAAAGTTCAATAGATTTTGACAAATAGACAGTAGTGTCACGTATTCACAATGACAGTATAATTTATAATTTCCCCACCCTAAAAATTTCTTATACCTCACTTATTCAAACTCTCTTATATCCTTGAAACTCTGATTTTTTTATTGTCTCTATAGATTTTCCTTTCCTAAAATGTTATATAATTGAAATGATACAGTATGTAGGCTTTCAGATGGGATTCTTTCACTTAGGAATGCACATTTAAGGATCAGACTCATTTTTTATGGCTTCATAAATCAGTTATTTTATCACTGGATAATAGTCCATTGTATGAATGTGAAAGTTTATTGATTCACTCTTCGAAGGGCATCTTGGTTGCTTCCAGTTCAAGGCAATTATGTATAAAGTTGTTATATATGTTTGTGTGCAGTTTTTTTGTGTGTAGAAGTACACTGATGGGTACAAGCAAAGGTATATTTTTGCTGTTGAGTAAATACCTAGGGACATGATTGCTGGGTCATATAGTGGGACAGGCAAAGCTTTGTAAGGAGCTGCCAAGTTGTCTTTCAAGATACTGTACATTTGGGATTCCCACCAGAAGGCAAGCTGGGAGGGTTCCTGTTGCTCTGCATCCTGCCTCGTGATTGGTATTGGCAGCACTTGTTTGTTTGTTTTGTTGTTTTGTTTTTTGGATTTTAGCCTTTCTAGTTGACGTGTGGCAGTATCTCATTATTGTTTTATTTTACGATATCCTAAGTATAATTATATTGAATGTGTTTTCATATGTTTATTTGAAATTTACATTTTTTCAGTTAAGTGTTTTCTTATAACTTCTGTCCATTTAAAAAATGAGTTGCCTTTTTTCTAATGAGTTTTAAGAATTTTTATACATTTTAGAAACATATCTGTTCTTAAATATTTGATTTGCAAATATTTTCTACAAAGGGATGGATTGTCTCTTCATTTTCTTATTTCAGAACTATGTTTTTTGCAAAGCAGATGTCTTTAATTAAATAAAGTTCAAATTATCATTTAAATTTATTTTTCTTTTTTGGAGCATGCTTTGGTGTTATATCTAAAAACTGAAAGCTGAACCCAAGGTCATCTAGTCAGCCTATATTTTCTTTCAGAAGTTTTATTATTTTATATTTTACATTCAGATCTATGTTCTATTTAAAGTTAATCTTGGTGAAAAATATAGGTTCTGCGTCTAGGTTCTAGATGTTTGCATATGGATGTTCAGTTGTTCCAGCCCCATTTGTTGAAAGGCTGTTCTTTCTCCATTGAATTGTCTTTGACAAGATCAGTTGACTTTGTCAAGATCGGTGGGTCTATTTCTGAGTTCTTTATTTGGTTCCATTGATCTATTTGTCTATTCTTTCAACACCACCATGCTGCTGATGACTGCCACTTTAATGATAAGTCTTAAAATCTGGTAGTAAATGTCTGCATTTGGGGCCCTCTGTACTTTTCCACGGATCTGTGCCTCTATTTGGCCCACACTGTGCTGCTTTGAATATTGTAGCTTTATAGTAAGTATAGAAATCAGGTAGTGTGGGGTCAATGGAGGACAAAAGAGGAAGAGATAAGAGAGGAAAAATATTGATTGCTGAGTCAGAGAGGAGAGGAGCCTCCACAGAGACACCTGAGTCAATTTTTAGCTAAGGTCCCACCTCATAAAGGAGACTCTGAATGGAGGCAATTAGGCGAGAAGTGCCTATCAGGGTAGGCGCATGGGGAGCCAGGGGAAGCCCATTTCCTGACTGCAACCACCTCCCGAGGCTGCAATCCACACTGACTCTGTACCAAGTACCTTGGTAAAGAGCTGCTTCCTCATGCAGGCTGCCAGGGAAAACTTATTGTCAGGCCAGAAACACCTTATGTAGGATTTGGGTTTAGAGCTGACTCCTAGTATTCTTTTTAAATCAATTAAGAACAAGAAAAATAAAAGATTGTATTTTGCCCTTCTATTTATTCTCTGAAACACTTCCTTCTCTCATGTAGATAGAGGTTTCTAAGTTACAACATTTTTCTTCTGCCAGAAAAAGTTCTTTTAACATTTCCTGGAAGGCAAGCTTGCTGACAATGCATTTCTTGTTTTTGTTTGCCTGAAAATATTATTTTTCATTTAATTTGAAAGATAACATGGCTGAATATAAAATTACAAGTAGATTTTTTTCCCTTCAACACTTTTTAAATATTTTGCTTTATTCTCTTCTTGTTTGCATTGTTTCCAACGAGAATTATTGCTTAATTTTTATCTTTATTCTTCTATGGGTAAAGTGTTTTTTCCTTTGGCTTCTTTCAAGATTTTGTCTTTGTCTTTCATTTTTAGTGATACATCTGCGTGTGAGTGTGTGTGTGTATTTCTCTGTTTTCTGAATTTGTGGTTTGATGTCTGTCATTACGTCTGAAATTTCTCAGCCACTATAACCTTAATTATTTATTTTGTTCTGTTTTGTCTTTATTCTCATTCTTGTATGTAATGACATGTAAATTACCTCTTTTTATTTGTTCTCTCTTTCTCCTGCCCCTTCTCTGGCTGCAATATTCTCAGTCTATTCCTTTGAACACCTGTTGACTCTGATTTGTTTCCTTAATTTTTCTCTATGAGCTGAAAACAGGAATGCTGAAAACGATAGAACCTTAATGGGAGGAATGCTCTTCCACTAACTGTGGTACGTTTCTTGCAAAGTCTTTTCCCCTGCAACATCAGTTAAAGGATCAAGCAACAGCAGCTCAAGGATGACAGTAGGAAGATCAGTTCCTCCGTAATGTAGTCCTCAACACCCCTATCAACCACTGGTAGAAATAAAAGAACAAATAAGAGAAAGTGTGTGTGTGTGTGTGTGTGTGTGTGTGTGTATATTCCTAATTTTATATTAATGCATTTCAAAGCTTCTCTGGTATCACTCATTAGTTGTGATTGTGTAATCATCCCAAAGACAGTCTCACTGTATCCCAGAGCAGTCTGAGGTAGAGACTCAGCTTTGACCTTGGCAAAAGAAGAAGCTAACAGACCATGAAAAGTCACAAAGTATTGGGTATTGTGGTTTATTGAGTGCCTACTTGCAAATGCAGGCCCATATAAAATGTAACCATCACTGTTTTTCTATAGTTATGCAAATTATGAAACTGGGGTTTATCTTAGAATACAATTCTAGTGCAAATAGATTGGCTAGAGTCAAAATATGTGGAAGATGAGTATTAAGAAGAAAGTAAATGAGCAGATTCAATTTCCCCATAACATGAGGTTTTCATAGACTGATTTCACAAATAAAACTCATCTATTTTTTCAATTTTAATAACTTTATTAAACTGTACTAAATAAAAACAAATGTGCACAAACCTTAAATATACATCTTACTGAAATATAAAGTGTTGGGAGGCCAAGGCAGACGGATCACAAGGTCAAGAGTTTGAGACCAGCATGACCAATATGCTGAAACCCTGTCTCTACTAAAAAATACAAACATTATTCGGGTTGTTGGCGCGTGCCTGTAATCCCAGCTACTCAAGAGGCTGAGGCAGGAGAATTGCTTGAACCCAGGAGGTGGAGGTTGCAGTGAGCTGAGATCGTGCCATTGTACTCCAGCCTGGGCAACAGAGTGACACTCCATCTCAATAAATAAATAAATAAATAAATAAAGTACACAAATCAGGTCAAGAAATAGAATAGTGTCAGCATTCCAGATATCTTCCACTATACTTTGAAATATAAATATTGACCAGGCCCCTCACTGCAATATGCATTAAGAAAAATAAAACTAATAGATACTAAGGGATGTAAAGCAAGCAACACATTGACAATGAGGTATATTTTATATGTGTGTGTGTATATAGATACATATAGAGAAAGATTATGTGTATTTATGAATACATATCCCTTATAATGAGCAAGAACTTTTAAAATTTTTATACCATACTCTAAAATCTTAATAAATATATAAAAATATTATTCTATATGTGACATATACTTTCCTTGATGGATAAACTCAGTGTTTTCCTTTCTGTAACTAAAGTCATTGGTAGTTTCAGCACCTAAATTATTGTGTGAATTAAACATACATTTTTCATAGAAAAGTAGTAAAAACTTATATTCAAAACATGTATTTTGGTTAAACATATGGAAGAAGTTCCCTTAGATGATGGATACAGAGCAGGGATTAAAATAGACTTGAGTCTAACCTTAAGTGGCTGAAAACAAAGGCAACACTGATTATTCTTTGATAAAGTGAGGATCGGCTATTGTGACATTTGTAGTGGACAGAGGACTGAATTACAATTTTGAATCCATGACCAAAACAAAACAAAATTGAAAAGCTAAAATGACAAATTGTTAACATGTGACATATCGTTTAGAGAAAATGTATTCTTTTCAGAGTCACAAATGTGTCTACCTCTTTTTGTAACAATAGAATTGTTAATAAATAATTTTCTTCTTTTTAACTTCTTGTCTCAATACTGTAGCTGTATGACTGGTTGATATTTCCCAGCGGAAGTCATTCTGCTTTGTTCTTTCACTAAACTATCTTGCACGATCATTTGTTCTCTCAGATACATTTTATAATAGTTCTATATATTTTCGTATAAAGTCACCTGGGAAACTTTGACTAGATACCACTAAACGAATAAATCAATTTTGCAAGCATTCCTACCTTTACCTTTTTCTATTATATTATATTATATAGTACATCTTTTGATTTATTTTGGTTTTTATATTTTTCAGTGTATGACTTGGAGGAGTGAATGAGATTTCCTCTCCATCCTACTCAAATATAAGGTAAATGTGTTCCTCAACTCACTTAGGATGATAACTCAATAAAATTGTCTAGGATTTTAAGTAAAGTAGATTGATGGGGTAAAATTTACCACTGTCAGACCTTTTAGTTTGCATAACACAGACCAAAAAAAAAAAAAGAGGAAAAAGGAAAAAGGAAATTCAATTGTGTCTTGATATATCAGTGTTTATCAGACTGACAGGTTTTTTAATTGAACATGTTTATTTATTTCACATTGTAGCTTGACACTAAATAAAACCCAGTAGAATATATGCAATCAGAAAAAATTAATCAAATAGATGCAATAAACCGACCAGGTCTTCAATAATAGAGAATAGATAAGAATCACATTCAAAATAGATACTTTCATGGACTTAAACAAAAATGATTTAAAAACTTGAATTTCCAGAATAATAGATACGTCTGAGAAATCTAGAAAGTGTACCTTCTACAAATCTATTCTGAATAACAATAATAATAATAATAAAACCCTCAGACTAATAAGCATGGGCTTCAGGGTCCTAAAGGCTCATTAACTCCTAGAAGTTGTATCTACTTGTTTTCTCTCTCTCTCTTTTTTTTTTCTTTGACAGAGTCTCGCTCTTTTGCCCAGGCTGGAGTGCAGTGCAGTGGTGTGATCTCGGTTCACGGCAACCTCTAGCAACCTCCGCCTCCCGAGGTCAAGCTATTCTCGTGCCTCAGCCTCCTGAGTAGCTGGGACTACAGGTGCACACTACTACTCCTGGATAATTTTTCTTGTTGCCCAGACTGGTCTCCAACTCCTGGCCTCAAATAATCCACCAGCCTCGGCCGCCCAAAGTCCTGGGATTACAGGCGTGAGCCACCGTGCCTGGCCTGTTTTCTCTTTTCATTCTTATAAACATGTAAAAAGTAACTTCGAACTGGAAAGCACTTCAATTTTAAATAAAAACGAAGTCATTTGAGGGATTAATCATCACTTAACAATCTTGAGTGCTGATAATTGGCAGGATTCATTGTTTTGTTTTTCAGTTATAACCAATAAAAATGTGGATCATAAGTTCATGTGCTCTTGGTGTCTACTTGCAAGTTTGAGCTCCATCATTTACATTAACGTCTCAAGTAAATAATTTCCCATAACTTTTTTTTACATATTTCTCTATATGAAAATAAAGAAAATAAAAATCATAAATCCTTCAAATATTCTCCTTCTTAATCACTGTTGCCAATCTTGCAAAAGTCTTACAAGAACTCTAAGAATATCTTAGCTCTCTCTTCGCTTTCATAGTCCAGCTTATATAGGTTATTTTACTGATAATAGATGATTTATGAGAGTGCAATTAGATATTTTTAATGAGCTTTCTCTTGACTATGGGAAACTCATGATGATCCCGGAAAATTCTCTACTTGAATTAGAGCTGTAATTTTTTAAAGTACTTTGATTTCCTAACATTTTGCACACATAACCATACATCAAATTTTGTGATGGTATTTCCTTTCTCGATTATGCAATTAATGTTTCTGGATCATTTACAACCTTAAATATTGTCACCTTTTGAAAGATTTTTAAATATTTACCTACAGCTTACTCACACAGCATAAAATAGATGCAGAGCTATGTATGCATACATTACCTATAGAACATTCTATCAAGTCACATGTTTTCTTACTATATATATATTTGATTATACATGCAATCAAAATAGCATAATTGAGCCATGTGAAAATGTAAATTTGAAAAGAGTAAATATATTTAAAGTAGAAAGATACAGTTTAAAAAGTAATTAGGTGTTTATAATCAGTTGCTACACTCTAGGAGCACATCAGGAGTTACATTTTTTGCTTTTATTCCAATAATGCTGGAAATAGATTTTAAAAGAAAACAAATTTCTTGGTAAGGACAATCATATTTCTTTGTATAGGTTTGTATAACTTAAAGCTTGTGCTTTATGTTTGATAGTATTTGGTGTCTACCCTCTTGAACATAAAAATCATGTAATATGAATACAATCGTAACATCAGAAGGAAAACATGCCTATTTCATTGAACTTTTTTATTATTATTATACTTTAAGTTTTAGGGTATATGTGAACCACGTGCAGGTTTGTTACATATGTGTACATGTGCCATGTTGGTGTGCTGCACCCATTAACTCGTCATTTACATTAGGTATATCTCCTAATGCTATCCTTCCCACCACCCCCCTCCCCACAATTGGTCCCGATGTGTGATACTCCCCGTCCTGTGTCCAAGTGATCTCATTGTTCAATTCCCACCTATGAGTGAGAACATGTGGTGTTTGGTTTTCTGTTCTTGTGATAGTTTGCTTTTTGAGCCATCTGTTTACCTTAATCTGTAAAAGTAAAATACACATATTTATAAAAAATACATGTTTAAGGGATTCAATATTAATTTTACATTATCTTTAAAGTTGTATTAAAGAGATAATCACTACTGACATTTTCCTTAGAATTGTCTAATCTGTGCTCATACATTTTCTAAAAGTAATCTCCCATATCAAAGAGACACATGGGGAAATTGAGGTACAGATGTCATTTTACATAGTCAATGGAGGTAGCGTCTCCTTACTACTAGATATGTAACATGCATTTAAAGAAATGTATCTTGTATATATAATACCAGCAGATTTGACCCGCATTTTTCTTTTCCAAGGGTGAGCTTTGTAGTGCCAGATATGACTTCAACCAATTGACTGGAATGATACACAATGCACGACACTGTGACATGTTTTAAAATGACCCAGAACAACGTTTAACTGCAATCTTCCACGGTTTTGTAGACTGGCAGAAAGAAGAAAAAACTGCTGTTTAAGGAGACATGTTGACTTTTATAGCTCAGAATTGATTTCGGTCACAGCAGTTGCTTCATCTTTATATCCTAAAAAGGGATAGCTCTGTAGGACCAATAGAAGAACCGGCAAGGATCACAGCTTCCTGTGTTTTAGAGGAACACTCTGATGCCAACAGGAGATTACAAGTGAACAATGCACATTTATTGTTAAACAAAGTATATAATTTAAGAAATTCTCACAAAAAACATATTTGATACATACAACAAATTTTTACATATACTTTACACGCTTAGTTGATAAAATTCATACGTTATCAATTAGTAATATTTTAGAAAAAAAGAGGCAAGAAATTGAATCATCTGAATATGCCAAGGGCACTTTCTTCTCTCAAAATGTAAATTACATGTTAAATCAAGTGTTTAAACAAGAAGTTCCTATTTCAAATATCTCATACTTAGAATCAGATGGGAAAATGAGCAGGTTAGTGATCACAATCATCAATCTTTTTACACTGCTTAAATTAATGAAAATAATACAGTGACACATGCACATGACAGGATGTTAATTGAAACCCTGTAGGAGAAAAACAATAGCTAAGATTGAGCTACCAGCAAAAAGGTGCCCAGCACTCTGTCACAATCTTTCTCTGCATAAAATCTTCTTTTCACTGGACACTAATCATAGGCCAGGCATGGTACTCTCTCCACACTTATAATCACCTGCAAAGATATGTTACTTTTATAAACATTTAAACATTTACTTCATAGAATGGTGGTTACCAGGGGCTGGGTGGCAGGGAGAGTGGGTGTCGGGGAGATGTTGTTCAAAGGGTAGACAGTTACAGTCTTTGAAGAATAAAATATATTATTATGAACTATAGTCACCATGTTGTAATGATAGATCTTTTGAACTGATTCCTCCTAACTGTAAATACTCAAGAGATTCATTGCATAACATGGTGATCAGAGTTCAACATAATATATTGTATTCTTGAAAAATGCTAAAGACTAAAATGATAACATTGGGGGTAGTACATGTATTAGTAAGCTAGGTATAGCCATTTCACAACGTGTATATATATGCAGAACATCACATTTTACATGATAAACACATACAATTTTATCTGTCAATTTAAGAAATGTTTACTCCAAATCCACAGTGTGAAGAGACAAAACTAGGGTTTAAATCCATGTTTCAACAACTGAATTTTCTCTTCTTTTTCTGGAACACTACACATTGCTTCTTTTAACTTTAACTATGTAAGTCTAACATGAACCAAACAAGACTAACAGTGGCTTTATTTTTATTTAAGCATTTCCTTTAAGTCCTTCCACGGAGCCTAAAATCCAAAATATCCTGTCAAATCTTCCTTTATACATGCTAATTTCTGCTCCAATTTCCAGCCTTCAATTGGAACAAGTTTTCACTGGTCATTTTCCATTGTTAATTGGCATTCTTTACAAGTCATTAATAAACTTTTATAAGCATGTTTTCATAGGTAAATGCTTAGGAGTGACATTGCTGGCCATGGAATATAGATTTATTCAACTTCAGTGGGTTCTGCTCAATAATGTTCTGAAATTGTCATACTTTACTAGTAATGTGTATGTGAGATCAAACTGTTTTAGGTACCTGATACTTCCTGTTTTATGCCTTTTCATTTTAGCTAAAATGTGTTGTTTAATATGTATCTTCTGATGACTAATAGAATTGAGCAACTTTTTTGACTACTTATACATTATCTTTTGTGAATTGGCATTTTTCCTACTTTTTCTGAGTTTACTATTGAATAAATATAGTATATGACCTTTTATTCATTGTATATGTGAACATTTAGTAATATATAATGTATTAGAATTCTTTTACCTACTATGTACTTGTGGTTTCATTACTTCAATAATGCCTTTGAAGTAGATTTTAGTAAACTGACTGCAAAAGTGCCTAGCACTTAAATGTCTGTTTTCTATAAGTCCAGTTATAGAAAATTTCTCATGCATAAGTTTTACATAATGAGAGTTTTTTTCAGTATTGAATGTATCACAATATACTTTGATTTTCTGAAGAACTTGGTCATCAGTTATGTGTCAACAAGTTGGGTCATACATTACACCTATGGTACCAGGATGGGTTTATGGTGGCATTTTTTTCTTTCCACCATAGAAAGAAATTTGTGCCTATGTAAACATTAAAACAATACTCACAATATTATTTCACAACATGATTAATAATTTACACTTCTATGTGCTGATTTTTAAAAATAATAATATTGTTAGTCATCTCTGCTTTTCTTTTTAACATTTTTTTTGGAAAGAGGGCTCCCTTTGTTGCCTATGCTGCAGTGCAGTGGTGTGATCATAGCTCACTGTAATTTAACTCCTGGCCTCAAGCAAATCCTTCTGTCTCAGCCTCCTGAGTAGCTAAGACCAGACGCACACGTCACCACATGTGGCTAAATTTTCTTTATTTTTGTAGAGATGATGTCTTGCTATGTTGCCCAGACTGATCTCAAGCACTGGGCCTCAAGCGATCCTCTCGCTTTAACCTCCCAAAGTGCTGGAATTACAGGCATGAGCCATTGCACCCAGCCCTTTGCATTTCTTTACAGCAGTTTCCTAAGACATTTGTTGATGCTGGAATAAAAATGCTGCTTTGCCCTTGCCTTGTGATAAAAATATAAGAAATTAAATATACATTTACCACAGAAAACAAATTACATTGTTGCTATATTGATTTGAGAATTATCAACAAACAAAACAAAGTACCAAAAAAGGCTCTTGGATGGAAATTTAAAGGGAGACCAATTTTTATTTATGCAAAGAAGCCAAACTCTTGTATTCAGTGCTGTTCAGTGCTGCCTTAGATGAGATGAGCAGTGAGGGGGGCAGTGTGGGCATTGAGTGAATCAGACGTTAGAATAATAAACATAAACAACACATTAGCCATGAGTGATAGATGTGAGTCTAGCACTTGACACGTTGGACTAATGTAGATTCATTTTTAGTTACTTTCCAACAATAAGATTGTGTGATTTGGTGACTATAAATATAGTTTTCAATTTGGTAGAACATTTTCAGAATCATTATTTATTGAATAATTTTCTGTAAGGCAAACCTCGTTTAGCCACTGACTTACATTTATACTGGTAATATATTGTAATAGTGTAATTGTCCCCAATATTATAAATCAAGAAGTTTTAGTGAAGAGAAATGAGGACTATAACAGACCTCATAAGATGCTGAATACCATTGTAAATTATCATTGTTGTAAGTATTTAAAGCTGGACTTCCTATTCTAGTTATTTATATTCCATTTACATTTTCAAGTAGCTTTCTTACAGCATATTTCGTGTACTGGTTCAGAAAATATTCTTTCATGCCTGGCAATGTCTTCAGTTCATGCCCACCCCTCCTAAAATTATGCTTCTTTTTCTTACATGGATTTTACATATCTAATCTATAAATAGTGTAACTTTAAATCAGTTTATATCAAAATGTCAGAATTAAGTAAAATTTGAGAGTTGTTCTTTAAAAATTACTAAGTATCATAGTATCCATTAAAATTAGAAACACATTAGTATTAAAGTAAATAAGCAGGAAAATATTAGCCTGAAGCTGTCTCTGTACTTGGAGGTCCTATATAACAAAACTACAAGCTTGGTACATAAATGACCCCAAGCCTAACTAACTTAGGAGTATAACGAACAGCCAAGTTTCAGCCCATCACAGGCAGTCAACTCTTCATACAACGGCCAAATAAGGTAATCACCCAGCCATAGCCAATCAGCTGATTTCTCTGCTCTGTTTCCGCATCCAGCCTGTAAAAGCTCGCTGCTCACCCTGCCAGGTGGAGCTCTCTGAACCTCTCCTGGTTTTGAATGCTTCCTGATTCATGAATCATTCTTTGCTCAGATAAACTCTTAAATTTAATGTGTCTAAAGTTGCTCTTTTAACATTAAGAAGATGAATACTGTTTTGAAATATTTGGAAGAAAGCAAATCTTAATAATAATTAATTAAAATGTCCAATCCTTTCTGAAGAGGTGTTATATGTACTTTGTATCTAATTTTGTAAAGAAGATTGAATGCTTCGCTCACTCACACACACATACAGACACAAATTTTGGAAGTATTTTGGTACGTATAATAGGATATTTAAGGCTAACAAAAAGAGTGTGAAAGACATTAATTAGGATATATTATTATTTGAAGGCATAATGTAAATGTATTTTTCAGAATTACACAACATGTGTATGCCAACATGAGCATGGGTGTGTATATTACATAATTGTATCAGAAAACAATTGCTCACTCCTTTCCTTTCCAACTCCATGGCATTGTCATGACACATGACATTGCAGACATAATTCTACCACTGTATGCTGAACAGCATATTCATATTAGTAAATAGGAAGCACCCATGAAATATGCGGCAGTATTTTTTTTCTAAGACAGCAGAGTGGTCTGTTGCCTTTTAAGTATATTTTTTAAAACATAAGAAAAATGTATTATAAAGTCTCTATGAGTTACAACCAGTAGTTTTTAGAAATTAGAAAAAGCAAAGAAAATAGTGACAAAATGAAAAGAAAACCTTCTGTAGTAGAGATGCTTTCTTGTACACCCTGAGGGAATGTGTCTTACTTTCTGAGTCCCCACGGCTTTTTGATATTACTTAGATTGTGTCATGCCTGTACTCCCATAAGTTATTTTTTTTTTCACGATTTGATTATAAGGTTTCCAAGATGAGAAACAAAATATTACATTTTTAAAGTTTATACAGTGCCTGAAAGAATCTCTTATGTATAACAGTTGCTAAATAAATATTAATTGAATTACATTTTATTGTATTTTTAACGAATCTAACAACAAATAACGTTTTTAAATTATTTTTCTTTTTACTTTGCATTTTAGATTGGCAAAACACATTAGGTAGACTAAAAGCATCTTTAATAAAGTAATTTTAATATGCTTCTCTAACCCTAGATAATTTTTTAATAAAGACATCAAAGTGTTGGATTTTTATGCAGTGCACTCAAGGGGACAATGTGTAACTCTGGTGACTAATTGAGAGTAGCATTTTATTGCATTACACTGGCAACTGGACACTAATTACAACAGTTAGAACATTTTATTAGCATAACCCATTCCAGAGGAAGTCAAATACACAGGGGGCAGAATTTAAAATGACCTTTAAAATAAAAAAGAAAAGGAGATAAAATGTTTAAATGGAAACATTTACTAGTATTAAGATACTTAATATATGTTATCCATTAGCATTACAGCCTTATCAAGATCAGCCTCAGAATTGTTCACTGCTATAGAAACACACAAATACGTGTATTTTCATATATACTACGTGTAGGTATTTGGAATCTTGAAAGTCATAGTAATTTATTAATATAGTTCCCATCAAATGAAATATGGTTCTATTTTTGCCACTGTTACCATGTTTCTTTAATTGTGAACAATTACAGATGTGACAATTTTGCTTCCATATGTTGCATTTTTAAATAAAATGTGTCCCAGTTTTAGGAGGTCATTTTATAGTGAACATGAAAATTAGAATAGTCTCAAGTTAACAGACCTGAATGAACAGAACATGTCAGTAAAAAATCAGGTTACAATCTCAACACAAATGTCACATCTAATGTCTCCTCCTGAGAAAAGAAAGCTGTGGTGAGAGTTCTATTCTTTGCCTTCTGAATGATTTGTTGATACAGTTACTAAGCCAGTTTACAGGGTATGAGTGTTCTGGGATACAGAGATTTCTCCCATAGCTGACCAACACAGAGAAATGAAAAATGTCCTCTGAAATCCCCCCATCACAAAGCCCCCTAGATCATTTAGAACATCCTCAGAGGTTAAGACAAGTTATTTAATGTTCTTCTGGTTTAATAATATTTCTTACTTGAGGAGACATTCTGCAAATCAGAGAAAGCCATTCCAGTGTTTTTGTTTTTGTTTTGAAATTTTATTTTAAACAGTGGAAGAATATAACAGAGCAGAGAGAAAAGAAGTCTGAAACTAATGTTTGTTTTCCAAAATCGAATGTTCTAAGGGGAATTGGGAGACATAAACAGAATATTTGAGAACAGCAGCTTGAACCTACTTCCCAGATGAGGAGGAAAGATAAGATTCCTCGATGCCCTGATGTTCTGGGGAGGACAGAACAGAGGTGGGAAACAGAAGTAAACTGTAGAGCAATGGTCCAAGAACTCTGATCCTTGATTCTTTGATCCTTAATTACAGTCTACTTTGAGGGAGATAATAAAACCAGTCACGTAAGTGTAGGTTCTAAACCCAGTGACACAAGTGGGGGTTCCGATGGCACCCCAGCAAGGCACAAGGGAGCAAAGGGCTGCATAATAATTCCAAACTATATATCTTTATATATCCTTAAAGAGAGGTCATGCTTTGGCTTGGAAACAAAGAAACAAAGGATTCAGATTTCCCAAGGCTGATCATAAAGTAATAGGGGGAGCAACAAGAGGGAAGGATTCCAGTGATCAATGCTGACACATTTTTTTGTGCCTGTTTTTGTGCATCGCTTATTAAAGACCAGGTTTCCTGGATGACAGTGGACACTTGAGTAAAAATGTATGTGTGTGCGTGTGTATATATGTGTATATATGTATATCTATATATCTCTTTTCCCTATTATGCTTTAGAACCATTCACTCCTTCTAGGACTACAATGTAGCCCCAGGAAAAGTTGGTAGGATAGTCAGGTTATAAGAAACATATTTAGGTTTTGCCTCTGATGTTGAAAAATAAAATAATTGAAATTATATAAAAGAGAATGGAGAAGAGATGTAGTTATTGCATGCCTAAACTGTGGACAGAGGGTGCTTCATACAAGGCACTGGGGATAAAATGATGAGACTAGACCCATGGCTGCCATCGGTTTACAATCTGCTGTGGGAAACAAATACTCAATCATGAATCGTTTCATGTATATGGAAATAAAGGTTTAATGTATTGCTACAGAATGTACCAGAGGGATTATTTTGTATGTTTGTGGATTTTATATTTGAAACCAGAGAAAACCTCTCTGAAAATTTTGCATTTGCAGGGACAGGATCCCACTGGGCCTTGCTATCGCAGGCCATATTTTGAATTGTTTTTTTTTTTCTTTTCTTTTTTTTGATATAGAGTCTCTGTCACCCAGGCTGGTGTGCAGTGGTGCAATCTTGCCTCACTGCAACCTCTGCCTCCTGGGTTCAAGCGATTCTCTTGCCTCAGCCTCCCAAGTGGCTGGGGTTACAGGCACCCACCACGACGGCCAGTTAATATTTGGTATTTTTAGTAAAGACAGGGTTTCACCATGTTGGTGAGGCTGGTCTTGAACTCCTGACCTCAGGTGATCCACCTACCTTGGCCTCCCAAAGTGCTTGGATTACAGGGGTGAACCACCGCGCCTGGTGTAAATTGCTGTCATAATCGTATAAACAATGGGTTGACACTAAAATATTTTGAACTGGAGGAGAGGGAATGAGATATATGTTTGAAGAAGGCACTGTGATGAATGTGTATAGAAGAAATTCAGAGAGTGGAAAATGTAGAATCAAAGTGGCCCATGGGAACCAGGCAAATGTGACCTGTCTTCAGTTGGGATTATGGTAGTGGAATTAAAATAAAGAAGACAATAGATTTTGCCAATTGTGGAGAGAGAAGGAGACAATGAATTTGATATGTAGAATCAAAAGAAGTTAAAGCAGGAAAGCAAGAGAAGTTTTCATGGAACAGACCTAAATTTCTGGTGTATACAGTGGGGCAATGTTCATAGCATTCATTGACATATACACTGGTGCTTCTCAAACCTTCATGTACATACTTATTACCTTGGGATAATCTACAATTTCTGACATATTAGACCTGGGACAAACCTAACCCGTATTTTAAAGAAGCACCTTGATGATGCTCGTGATGCGGGTACTCAGGACACATTCTGATCAGAAAGGATATGAAAACTGGGAAGGTAAGGTGGGGCCATACTTGATCTAAGAGCAAACGTAGTTTGGAAGGTACCAAGATTGAGGTGCCATGGGACAGACAAATGTAAATAACCCCAAAATAATTGGCTTTACTTTAGTCAACTAATCAGTGTGCCTAGAAACAGTGTATTAATACAAGACATGCTAACTGCTGATTAAATTGTTAAATGATGAAATCTAGTTCCATCATCAAGCCTGTGATTGAATTAATTGGGTTATTTATTTCCTTACGTATACATGTCATCCTTCTGCATACAGTTGAAATTGGTATATTTCCCATGAGGAATGTTGCTAAGTTACTGACACAATTAATTATAAGGAAAGAAGTAGAAAGACATCTAGCTACTTAAAAGTAAATATGAAATATTAAAACTAATAAATTTATAATGTTTGGTAGAATATTTCATGCATCTAAGCGTATGCATTTTTAGTTGCTTCTTTTTGCTGTTAAAATAAATGATACACTTTTGATAACCCCAGAGATCATGTCACATAGGCCATTTCATAAGAAGTAGGAATGTGCATTACTTTATCCTTAGCAAATTAACACAAGAACAGAAAATCAAACACTGCATATTCTCACTTATAAATGGGAGGTAAGCATTGGGTACACATGGGCATAAATATGAAAACAATAGCCACCACAGACTACTAGAGTGAAGAGAGAGGAAGTGGGGCAAGAGCTGAAAAACTACCTATTAGATGCTATGACCAATGCCTAGGTGATAGGATCTTTTGTAACCCCAACCTCAGTATCGTAAATGTACCCATGTAACAAAACTGCACTTTTACTCCCTGAATCTAAAATAAAAGTTGAAATGATAGAAAAAATGGCATATAGCCCTGGGTCTGGCTTATGTGAAGTCATAAAAATTTGTTAAGTGAATAAATAACTGAATTAATTGTAAGAACTACTGTTTACTTGGCTCTTAATTTGCCTGTTTTGTTTTATAACTGATGTGTTTTCAGGTAAAGTGAAATGGCATTCTTTAAAACTATTTTAACTTATCTATTGTAAAGTCTGAATACTATGGCAAAGGTTCTCTCAGAACCTCAAAGGTGCTGATGGGACTTTATTAACCTTGGGACCCAATAAACACAAAGGAAATCTCCAGACCTGGTGTGATCCTTCATGACTCCTGACCTTGTGCTGGACATAATTCCTGGTAGTGTGAACTTCAGGAGCATGTAACATGAAATCAGAGGGTGTGGGCCAGGTGCATTGGCTCACACCTGTAATCCCACCACTTTAGGAGGCTGAAATGGGCAGATCACTTGAGGTTAGGAGTTCAAAGCCAGTCTGGCCAACATGGTGAAAGCCTGTCTCTATGAAAAACACAAAGATTAACTGGGCGTGGTGGTGTGCACCATAATTTCAGCTACTCAGGAGGCTGAGGCAGGAGAATCGCTTGGAACCTCCAGCCTGGGTGACAGAGTGAGCTCTCATCTGAAAAAGAAGGGAAGGAAGGAAGGAGGGAAGGAAGGAAGGAAGGAAGGAAGGAAGGAAGGAAGGAAGGAAGGAAGGAAGGAAGGAA